>NW_008355379.1:34399-45186 GCF_000622305.1 Nannospalax galili | reverse complement strand
CTGCCATGTTCAATAGAATATAAACGGCATTGTCATTTCCCATACACTCCATCTCAATATTCTCCTTTCCATCAGAAAACACACCAGTTATGTCCTAAAATATTTTTCTGGATATTGTCAAATGTTCCATGAGTACTAGGAAATTAGGAGGAATATATAGTGCTTCAGCATGGTTCGTAGTGATATTGCAGTGAAGAATAACTGTAGCCTATAGTATAAACAAATCTAATTCAAAATGCAACATACATACAAAATAAAAAATGATCTGCACCCACAAAATTCATTAAAAGAATGTGAGAGAAAGAGAACTCCCTGTGAATTTGGGACCAACAATGTCCTGAAACAGGACCACATTTAACTGTGGTCAGGTCTCTATTTTTTTGATTCTCAATCAGGGGTCTCAGTGGTCCCTGATCACAGAAGAAAGAATTTGGAGGAAATTCAAAATAAATTTATGTAGAACACGCTTATGAGAATAAAGTTAATGTGGGCTCTAACGCCTGTTAACAAGAAAGCTGAAGATGGCCTCCCAGACTCTTTGGGGTCTGGGTTTTTAAGAGAAGCTGCCTTTGTGGAAGCAAGTCCTGATTTCTGGAATTGGAGGAAATTTTCCTACAAAATGATATGTAATGTCACTTATGTCACCTACACAAGGATCAGGAGAGTTTCTGAGCCTGGAGGGACTATCAGAGACTGCCATGGAACACTGGTGGGTGGAAATTTCATTCAAATGCACAGACTTTAGACCCAAAGTAGTTCATCACTCGTCATAATTCTTGTTTCCCCTTTGTTCTCACCAATGAAGATGTAGGTTTTCTTACTTTTGTATTTTAATTTTTTTTGAATAATTTCTAAGTCATTTATCATGGCCAGTCATTTCCTAATTCCTAGTCAACTCCCATGTGTCTGACAACCATCCCTTTGCAAGAGAGAGGGGGCAGAATATCAGTCTGATGAATAAAAATGAGAGGCACTGCTCCTTCGGCTAGAGAGAATGCTTTTGAAAAAGTGCCCCCTTCAGTCCATCTGACTTTATATATAACATTTATGATGCCTCATATTGCTTTTGCATAGGAAAATGATCTAATCTGATTAAATATGAGCTTAAATTCCAATGACAAAAATAATCTTTTGAAAATCTGAAATTGTTATAGTGACACGGTTAATTGCACAAACAAAACAATTTTAAAACAAAGAAAGCAGATCTGTTTTCAATCCAGCTCAGAGAAAGAAAACCCAACTCCAAAGAAGGAATAAAAATTTAGCAGAGGAAAAAGTCTGAGCTAAGAATCTCCCCAAGCTCCTCTGCCTTCGGCTGCTGCAGCTGCTGAGGTTTCCTCTTCTTAGCCACTTGACTTCAGACAAAAATTCTACAACAGATGTCTTAAGGGCTCCTTTTATGTGTTTTTTTTCTAATCTTCTAATGGATAATTTTGATTCTCTCACCATAGTAACTCTTGTCTTTCTTGGCTGAGGATTTACTGTTTTTGTGACCTAATTGGGAAGTCACAATTTCTCCTTTGAACTCTGTCCCATCATATGCTTACACAAACCATGTAATGATAACCCTTGAGTCTTCATAACAGCACACTGAGGATTCACAGGACAGCTTAGTGTTTCTACTCAGGAACTCATAGGGGAAACCAGAATACTTAGTAATAACATGTAACAGACCACTAATATACATAGGGGGTGCAAGTCTTTCACAAGTCTTATCTTCTTTCATGGAAGACTGAACCTGAAACAGTTTATCAGGGACCCTAAAATAACGGAATCTAGAGAATTAAAGTTTCCTAAGACATCTGCTGGGGAGAGGAGAGGTTTAACCCTGATACCAAAAGAAAGAGGAACTTGCCTCAAAGTGAGTGATTTTATGCATTTCTATAAGTTTATCTCACAACTAAAACACCGTATTTCTACCTTTTGTTTCTTTTCTAGATAATTATGACACATCTACAGGATTTGCAGAGAGAGTCTTAGAAAATTTTTCTGCCTAGTTCTACTCAAAATGTGAGGGAACCCATTTTTATTTAGCAATGTCTGGTTCATTAATGCTTTAGAAAAACAGAAAAACTGGCGGTGGGTTTGTAGGCCTAGACACCCAGTAACAGCCTTGGTTTAGCCATCCAGAAGGAAAAGTCAACTAATCAACCTCAGCATTGCAGGGGATTTCCCAGTTGCTGGGAACTGTCACTCTCCAGTGCCTCTAGTGTAGGTCACCTAAAATGAATTTGACAAAGAAACAGTTTTCTGATTACAACTGTGTCGCTTTTAGAAAGCGTGCTTATTTTGTAATGTTGCAATGGCAGAAGTTTCTGGTAAACTCTGGTGGTCCAGGCTTTGTTGATTTTTTTTGATATGGTTGTTTCTCTGTTTTTCTCTTTTTCCTTTTACATGTTTAGTCCAATTCATAAGATTACTTGTCTCAAAGGAAACCAAGTACATTGGAAATGTTCATCATTTTTAAATAAAGTTGAGCCAATTTTTGTACAAGTAAATTGAGTACAGGACAGGAAAGGTCAGTCTTTCATTGACAGAGTAATTGTTCTATTTGCGTACCTGAATACACTGATTTGACATTTGTGTGTTTAGATTATGATGTAATCATTATCTTTTGTTTGATATATGAAAGAAATACGTGATAGGACATGAACTCTCTCAATTTTTGAGGCTTACATAGCCATTGGGATACTGCTATTGCGGAATTAAAAATACTCAGCAAGTTTTCCCAGGACATCTGTTTGCTTACATTTAAACTTAGGTCATTTGGGGAAAAATATTTATTACAATTTGCACTGGACATGAAAATGTTAACTGTGATATGTTGGTGACCTTATGAAGAATGCTAACTGACAAGTCTTTTAATGATCTTACAGTCAGAAAATTAATGTAACTCTTTTATGGATCATTTGTTATCTAAATCTGTGATGATTGATTTGATGGGACTAAGAATTTTCTGATGGCTGTACATGCAGTCTTATTAGAGGTTAATCTACTTGAGGATACCCTAGACTTCAAAAAGAAAAGACAAATGGTCAGTACAATTCTGATTCACTCTGGATGACTCTTAGTGATCAGAGTATTTTTTTTAATATTTTATTATTTTCATTTTATGTGTATATGTGTATTGCCTGCATGTAGGTAAGTGCACCTGTGTCATGCAATGCCAACGGAGGACAGAAGAAGCCTTTGGATTCCCTGGAACTGGAGTTAGGACAGTTAACTGCCATATGGGTGCTCAGATTCAATCCTGAGTCTTCTGCAAGAACAACCAGTATTCTTAACTCTGAGTCATCTCTTCAGCTCCAGTTTTCAAAGTCTTATAGGCAATACTGGGGTCATCTGACACCATTACATGGGTCAAGTTCAGAGGGAATTCTGTTAGAAAAACGTCTCTTTTCTGGGTTCTGTATAATTACAATAACTCACCTGGGAGGTATTAAGAGGGATTAACATCCTGTACTTTGAGCTACCCCAATACCCTTTGATGTGCAAGAGAAACAAGTATTTAAGAGAATAATAAACATCGAAATAAAAACTTTACTCAGTTAAAATCATTGGAAAGAGTATCATCAGATTATAAAGGAAACATTTTGTTAAGTTGCTTTCATCTTATGTGTAGAGGTTGCATTGAAGATGTGTTATTGAGCCTAACCAGAACACAGACAATTATTCTCTGTGTTTAACCAGCTGTGGAACACTTTAGTAGTCTCCGTCTGTAGGAAAAAGACAATTTTGATGAATGACAAAGGGCAAACTTCTCTAAAAATATGAGGATACATATTTAGAATACAGTAATAATTTATGTTGGTCCAAGATAGAAAAAATGGGTTTTTCTCCAGGATCTATGACCACTCCAGCCATGTGTATTTGGCTACTTTTACAGTACCACACATAAGTTCCCTCCCATTGAGAGGGTCTTAATCTCAAGTAGATAGCTGTTGATTACCCCCAAGATAAAATGCCACTACGGTACCAATAGAAATAGTTTGGTAGTCCAATCATTGTTGTTTATTAGGCATACAGCTGACTATGTCCAGTGATTGGTTTTCTCCTTTGGCAGTTTGCATACTATCCTCTGATACAATAAACTCTAGTCTTCAGGCAAGAGGCTTGCTGGTCAGGTCCAACTCCAGCTCGTGAGCTCAAAGTCCTGTGTCTAAAGTGTGATCTTGCTTCAGGAATAGGGTCTTCTAGTCAAGTTCTGGGAGGCAATCAAGGGCTGTGGCAATAGCCTATGCTATTTGGTAAGTCTCTTGGAATACACTGCTCAACAACTCAAAGGAAGTTTTCTCCTGCCTCTCTGATTTTTGTTATATAGCCTAAATATACATATGCACTCATTTTTATCCATTGAAAAGACCAGACTCCTACTAACCCTCTCCCTCAACATCATTCTTCCCCTTCAGTACCATAGTTACTGTCCATTTTCCTGGCTTCTGCCATTACATTTGGATATATAGACTCACCTCTAAGGATTTTCATCTTATTTCCACAAACAAGAGAAGATATGTGTCATTTTTTTTTTCTTTTCTGAGTCTGTATTACATGGTTTGAGTAAGAAAGTTCCCCATAGGCTCTAAGTATTTGAACGTTTTGTCCCCGGTTAGTACCACTCTTTGGGAGGTCTTTGGAGGTATGGCCTTGATAGAGAAAGCATGTCATTGGAGGCTGGCCTTAGACAGTTCTTAAGCCTTGCTGAATTTCCAGTCATTCTCGAGCTGGCTTGAAGATGTGAATGCTTAGCTTCTGCTCCTACGCTAGCCACCTCTGCAACCATGTCTCCCCACCATGAAGGACTCTGAACTGCAAGCTCAAATAAACTCTTCCTTTTATAATTTCCCTTGGTCATGGTGTTTTATCACAGAAACTGAAAAGTAACTAATATGCTTCACCGTATACCACTTTTTCTTCCATCCATTTACCTGTAAATTTCATCATTTCATTTTTCTTTACCACTGGGTAGAACTCCATTGTGTAAATTTACCTCATTTTCATTATCCATTCACTGAGTGACATTTAGGTTGTTCCCATTTCTTAGCTGCTGTGAAAAGAGCAGCAACAAACATGGCTGTGCAAGTGTCTCTGTAATATGATGACTCCTTGGGTATATCTTAAGGAGTGGCATGATCAGATAATGAGTACATTGTTTTTTCAGTTTATTATTAGTTCTCCCTGCTGATTTCCACAGTGGTTGTACAGTATGGAATCCCACCGACAATGATGTTGATTCCCCTTTCACCACATCGAGGTCATCATTTGATGTTTTTAGTTCTCTTAATCTTATCCACTCTGATGTGTTTAAATGAAATTTTCAAGTAGTTTTGATTTGCACTTGTCAAATTACTAAAGATTTTAAACACTTTTTAAGATGTTTTGTAGCCAGTTTTATTTTGTCATTTGAGAGTTCTCTGTTCAGATTCATAGTCCAGTTTTTAATTAAGTCATAAGCTTTATTTCTTATGTGTTTTTGAGATATTTCTATAGGCTAAGTATTAATCCTCTCTCAGATGTATAGCTGGTAAAGATTTCCTCCTAATCTGTACCTTTCCTTTTCACTGGATTGATTGTTTCCTTTGCCGTACAGAACCTTTTAGTTCAATGAGGTCTCATGTGTTGATTGTTGACCTCAATTCCTGAGCAACTGATGTCTGACTTAGAAAGTCATTTCTTAAACTTACATCTTTCAGAATACTGCCTATATTTCTTGGAACAGTTTCATCTTTTAAGGCTTCAAATTGAGGTCTTTGATCTACTTGGAGATGACATTTGTACATGGTGATAGGTGAGGGTCTAAATTCATTTTCAGACCCATGGAGATCTTATTTGACTAACACCTAATGTTGAAGATGCTGTCTTTTATCCATGTGTGCTCTTCATACTTTTTGCAAATATCAGGTGGCTTTATTTGTATTTATATGTATTTCGCCTCTTATATTTTGTTCCATTAATTGACAAGTATGATTTTGTGGCAATATCATATTACTGTTTTAGACAGTGTCTTCCATAGTCCCAACTGGCCCGGAACTCACCATGTAGACCAGGTTGGACTCATGTCACAGATATCTGTCTACCTTTGCCTCTTGTGTACTGGTACTAAAGGCATGTGCTAACATGTCAAGTATACCATGTGGTTTTTATGACTAGAGAGTCATAGTATAAACTGAGGTCTGATGTATTAAACTTTCTGTCCAGAATTGATTTGGCTATCTGAGGTCTTTTGTGAAAAATATGAATTTAGGATGGATTTTTCTATTCCTGTGAAAAATTTCATGGGACTTTAGATTAGGATTGGATTGAAAGTGTAATTGCTTTTGATACAATGGTCATTTTCAATATATTTATTATAGCAATCCATGAACATGGGAGACTTTCCATCTCCTTGTTTCCTCCTCAATGTCTTCAAAGGGTTAAAGTTTTCATTGAATTGGTCTTTTTGTCTGGTTAAGTTTATCCTTAGATAGTTTTTGAGATTTTTATGAATGTAAGTTTTTCCCTGAACTCTTTCTCTGATTCCTTGCTATTTGTATTTAGGAAGGCTACTAATTTTCATAGATTGATTTTGTAACCTTCTACTTTGCTTAAAGTATTGATTATTTTTAGAAGTTTTCTGATAGGGTTTTGGGGGTCTCTTAGGTATAATACAATATCACCTGAAAATGATAATCTGATTTCTTATTTTCAAATCAATGCTACTTTAATTTCCTTCTCTTGCTCAAGATAGCTTATCATACGTTATTATGAAAAGGAGTTGTAATAATGGACAGCCTTCTCTGCTTCCTGATTTTAGTGGGAATGCTTCAAATTTATCTCTATTTACAATGATGTCATCTGTGGATTTGTTGTATACCTAAGAGACTATGTTAAGATATGTTCCCTCTATTGAAATTCCCTCTAAGACTTTTATCATGAGTGCATGCTGGATTTTGTGAAAGTCTTTATCTGCTTCTGTTGAGATGATCATGTGATTTTTGTCTTTAAATCTATTTATATAATTTAACTATGTTTCTTGGCATACGTACATGGAATCATCCTTGCATCTCTGGATACTCCTTTCATGTGTGTCTCTACGCAGCTTGTATTTTGTTGAGAATTTTTGCAGCTATGTTCTTTGTGGATATTGGCCTGTAGGTTTGCTTTTGGTTGTGTCTGTTTCTTTTGGTTATTGATATAATATTGGCATCATAGAAGGAGTTTGGAAGTTCTCCCCGTTTCTATGTTTCTGAATAATGTTAGTAGTATAGGTTGGAGATCTTGGAAGTTCTGGAAGAATTCTGTTGTGAATTCATCTTGGCCTGGCCTTTTATTAGTTGGGAGGTTTCTTTTGTGCTGTTTTGAAATCTTTATTTGTTATTAACATGTTTAATCTGTTGATTTCTTGGGTTAATTTCAGTGGTTTCAATGAACTTAGAAATTCTTCCATTTCTTTTAGATATTCAAATTCAATCGAGTTTAATACTGTTTTTTAAAGTATTCCCTTGTGATATTCTGGATCTTTTTGGTGTCTGTTTTGAGGTTTTGCCTTTCTTTTCTGATTTTATTTATTTGGATTTGCTCTTCCTTTCTTTTGGTTAACTGTGCTGAGCACAGTCTATCTTGTTTATTTTTTTTTCAAAGAACCAGCTCATAGATTCATTGTTTCTCTGTATTGTTTCTCTGTATTGAGTGATTCAAATCCAGCTCTGCATGATTAGTTGTGCAGCCTTAAACATAACACTAATCAATTTCCTCATTATCGTATCATATATGGACATATTTTTAATTCTGTGTATCAATCCCAGGAATAATACTATTTATGCACACAATATAGTAACGAATATTAAAGCAAAGAAAATCACATATACAAACCACCCATGAAGAAAAGATTGACAATTTTAACATTTTTTAGGTGTATTAACACCAAAACATTAGTCTGCCAATGTATTGTCATTAGAAAGTAGGTAAGCAGCAGAGAGCAAAGTATACTGAATGTGTTTCAAATAACCATAGGAACAAATAAACACTCCCACAAAGCAGAGAGCTCTACTAAAACCATTCTCAAAGGAACCTATAATATCTATGGAAATATTGATGATTTTAGTGCGTTCATAATTTTTGTAATTTCTTAGATGCTTGAAAGGGTTGTAGGTATTAGAAAGACAAAAGCAGGTAATTCCTATCTACAAAATGAAAAAAGCAATAAAGAATTCAGTTTACAAAAGTACACCAAACCATGCATTTCCATAGATAGTGAAGATATACAAGAAAAAAGAGTAGATATTGTTATTTTTACAAAGAGAAAAATATCAGCATAGAATCTCAATCTGGAATAAACAATGAAGATCACATAGAGGGGCAAGGAGACAGAGGAGAGCTCAAGGTCAAACAAGAGTGCAAGGAGAAAATCACAGGGTATGAGCCAAAATAAAATTATAATGAAAAATCTGCCCAATATATAGAAAATTTAAAAAAAAGGATTAGCATAGAAAGTGGAGCTGGAGAGAGGGCTCAGGGGTTAAAGTCACTGACTGCTCCTGAAGAAGACACAGGTTTGTTTCCTAGCACCCACATGGCAGGTAAAAACCATACCTACCCCTAATTCCAGGGGAATCCTTCACCCTCTTCTGACCTCCACGGGCATAGCAGTACATACATGCAACGACAAACATGCAGACAATATATACATACAAATAAAATAAAAATAGTAAAATTTAAAATAATAATAGAAAGACATAATGAAGAACAGAATTAGAAAGAGAAAAGGACAATCAAAGCAACTGGGGCTAAGAGGCACAAGAGTGTAAAGTTAGTTTAGGAATCTCTTTATGGTTTTCTTCACAGCAATTTTGACATCCTGGTTCCTGAGGCTGTAGATGAGAGGATTCATCACGGGCACCACAAGAGTGTAAAACACTGAGAAAAATTTCCCCTGGTCCTCAGTCTCACCAGTTGTCGGCTTAATATACGTGAGCAAACTAGATCCATAGACTAGACTAACAGCAATTATGTGAGATCCACAGGTGCTCGCAGACAATATATACATACAAATAAAATAAAAATAGTAAAATTTAAAATAATAGAAAGACATAATGAAGAACAGAATTAGAAAGAGAAAAAGGACAATCAAAGCAACTGGGGCTAAGAGACACAAGAGTGTAAAGTTAGTTTAGGAATCTCTTTATGGTTTTCTTCACAGCAATTTTGACATCCTTGTTCCTGAGGCTGTAGATGAGAGGATTCATCACGGGCACTATCAGAGTGTAAAATACTGAGAAAACTTTCCCCTGGTCCTCAATCTCACCGGTTGTCGGCTTAATATACGTGAGCAAACTAGATCCATAAACTAGACTAACAGCAATTATGTGCGACCCACAGGTGCTCATGGCTTTTGACCAAACCTTAGCTGATGGCATACGAAAAATATTAAGAATAATCAAAGTATAGGAGGTTAGGATAACAACGCTAGATACTAAAACTACAGTGCCAACTACAATAGAACTCACAAGCTCGTTGACATAGGTGCTACTGCAGGAAAGTGGGAGAAGAGGAATGATGTCACACATGTAGTGGTTGATGATGTTAGAGTCACAAAAGTGAAGCCTGATCATGCACCCAGTGTGGGCCATAGCACCAGCAAAGCCCATGAAGTATGAACCAAACATCAGCAGGGAACAGAGCCTAGGGGACATGATTATCGTGTACATGAGAGGCTGACAGATGGCTGCATAGCGATCGTAGGCCATGGCTGTCAGCACGTAACACTCGACACTACCGAAAAAGCAGAAGAAAAAGAGCTGAGTCATGCATCCTGTGAAGGAGATGGTGTTCTCTGAAATGAAACTCATCAATATTTTGGGGGTAAAGACACACGAATAACAGAAATCAATACAAGACAAATTGAAAAGAAAAAAGTACATGGGAGTGTGCAGGTGAGAATTCAGGCAAATAAGATTCATTAAGGTCAAGTTTCCCATCAGTGTGACCATATAGTTCACCAAGAACAGGACAAACAGGGGCAGCTGGAGCTCAGGTTGCTCTGTCAATCCCACAAGAATAAACTCTGTCACTGAAGAATCATTTTCAATAGCCGTTTTCTTCATGGTGTCATCTGTAGAAACAGCAATCAGAGGTGACATGAGCACAGGGCTGTAATTCAGAGGGACATCTGGAGCTGTTGGTTTCCAAGTTTAAGGTTGTCTGAAGATGCACAGCATGGTCTACAAGTAGCACAGCTGTGCATGTTGATCCATGAAGAATCCCCATTCCCTCTTTTCCCACTATGGTGTACAACTCTGAGTACAGAGAATGCTGACAGAGCTATTGATTTCTTTGCTCATCATTTTCTCCATTTTCCTTGATCTTTACTAAAAATTCGGTCAGAACAAAGCAAGCGGACTTCTCTAGATCCCTCAATTTACATAGGTTTGAGTTTGAAAGAACATTGTTGAGACAAAAGGATTCAGTGCTCACCTTGTTCTCTAAAACCTTCCTTGTTATGGCACCTCATGCACCTTTCACCTGAGTCCTGAGTGAATCATATTAATAACAATGAAGGAGGATCTATTTAAAGTCAAATGTCCTGAGTAAATTCATTAGCATCATGAATATTCATTCTGCATTTCATAATTTTCTATGTTCCACATGCCCCTTGAGGATAGAAATTATTCTGTTTGTGCTTACATTCGGTGCCATAAAATTAATGCCAAGCCTTTTGAGAATTAAAAATCTATTCAACTTATAATTTCCCACAAGGTGTCGAGAGTTCCCAGGACATAGTTCTGGATATTTTCTTTTACCAAACACTCTAT
>NW_008355379.1:30006-32816 GCF_000622305.1 Nannospalax galili | reverse complement strand
ACACATATGCATATAAATTAGAAACTAGGACCCATAGACCCCAGAAAATAGAAAACCTATGGTATTTTGAGTCTTAGTTACTTGGCTTAACATAATAATTTCTACTTACATCTATTTCTCTACAATATGCATGATTTAACTTTTCTGGTGACTGAATAAAATTCCACATATATGCATCACATTGTATTTAACTATTCATCTCTTGATGGACATCTATGTTGGTTCTGTGTCCTAGCGATTGTCAATAACAGCAATATATACATATAGATATGAACAAGTATCTCTGAGGCAGGACTTGCATTTCTTTGGATATAATGCCAAGAACAGTACAGTTGAGTCACGTGGTAGCCCTATACTCAGTTTTCTGAGAAAGTTCCATAACCATTTCCATAATGGCTGCACTAGTTTACACTCCTACCAACAATGAAGGAAGATTCCTCATTCCTGGCATTAGTTATCATTAATTTTGTTGATCCCAGTCAAGCTGACAGGGGTGATACAGTACATAAAAGTAAATTTAATTTGTATTTCTTTGAAAAATAAGAATGTTGAACACTTTAAAGTATGTATTGGCCACTTGTTTTCTTTGTTGCTATTTGTTTGTTTTGAGACAAGGTCTCACTCTGCAGTGTTGACAACCCTAGAAGTTGTAATGTAGACCACTATGGCATTAAAATCAAGCGATCTACCTGTCTCTGCATCCAGAGTGCAGAATTAAAAGCCTTCATCATCACACCACCACACATTTTTTTCTTGCTCTTGTTTATTTGTTGATTTTATTTTGAGACTCTTCAGTTCATCAGCCTATTTATGAACAGGCAGGGGTCTTTTCCTGAGGGTTAATGACAACATGCACAAGTCCTACACAAAGCTCAAGCCAAACAAAATTCCAGTGTAGACATGTGGAAGTTAGGAAGAAATCCCAAACCAATTTAAGAACTTTTGACAATTGATGGCTGCTGGGAGGGGAAAGACAGTGTCTTACAGGGTTAGGATCCTGGTGGGCCAGTGAATAGATACACACTAAAGGACATTGGTGGAATATATAAATACATACATATAATGTACATATATATATATATATATATATAAAGAGAGAGAGAGGAAAGACAAAGACTGAGACAGTGAGACACAGACAAAGAGACAGAGACAGAGAGAGACATAGAGAGACAAAGTATATATATATATATAGAGAGAGAGAGAGAGAGAGAGAGAGAGAGAGAGGAAAGACAAAGACTGAGACAGAGAGACACAGACAAAGAGACAGAGACAGAGAGAGACATAGAGAGACAAAGAGAAGACAGAGGGAAAGCTCACTAAGGCACGGAGCAATGGGGGAGGTGGGAAGAGGGGAGTGGCTCTCAATGCCATCAAACTCTAATGTATGAAATCACAGAAATTCAATAAAAATACAAAAATAAAAATAAATTAACATTTATGTTTGTGCAAAATTTTAAGAAAACACATAACATATACTCTCATTTGGATAAGATTTTAAAGTCCATTAGTCCAGTACTATTTGAGTTGATCCCCCTCGTTTAGCGTGTACACTAAAAATAATATCACCAATGACACACGGCAGAAGGGGTTGTATCTTTGGTCAGGATTTTTCATCATTGGGAAGATATGACTTCTGCTCAAATTGTCTTTTACTTCAATCTCTACAAGTGTGTGTATAGGGGAAGACAGCTGTTAGTGTCAGCAATAAAAGCAAATTAAGTCAGCGTGTCCTTCCAGAGTAGAATATTTGTAAATACAGTACTCATGTGTGAAATTCTCAAAAAATTTAAAACTATTAGAGTTAATAAAAAAAAACTCCCCCCACACATGTGCACGGGCAAACCAATCCAATACAGTAAATTTCCCAATTCAGCTTCCCACTTGCAGGTGTGTCAAGTTGACAACTGAAGATAACTATGACAGTGACTTAAAAAGGAAAAAACACAGATTCTAACCCACACAAAGAGCCAGCAGTGAAGGAAGATACTGTCACTGCTGTGCACCTTGAATTTACTTCTAATTTTGACTTTCTACAGATTTAATAATCTTTTAACTCTGCTCTAACAGTATTCTAATTCCCAGCTTGTAATGTTTCTAAGCCACATAAGAGTTACACCTAAATAAAGAGTTGGCCTGACTCAATGTTAAGATGAAGAGTGAGCCCAAACTCTGACAATTGCTTGTTCTCTCTCACATAGTTGCGCTCCTGAGCCAGGTCTCACCCTACTTTTATTCATATACTCTCTCTAGCAATAATTTGGGAAGTGGAAGCTAGGGTCCACTCTTGTCTTCAGAAAGAATCTTGCCATTTGATCCCTAGGCTTAAAATCTCTCATAGACACACTGCCAAGCAAACATCTCAATTCTCACTACTTTTAATGAAATTACAAATATAAAAATGGTGCTCTCAGTGCTTGGTTATGATAATTCGAGCACACTCACATTCATTCACTATCTTGGGTGGAGGGCAGAGTGGAGTATGGTGGGATCAAAAGCTGGTGCCCATATAACAAGAGTGTATAGGTCAGTGAGCTCATTTGCATTATAAACAATAGCTTTTTGGTGCAAGGTAACCTACAATGAATTAGTCCATATTCTGTCCAAACTGTAAGTTATTATTACCCCATCGTCTATTGATCTTTCCTTCTTCTGCATTACTCTGTTGTTCTTACACTAATTCCTTGTCTTATATAGCCTACTTTCCATTACTATCCCTACTGATCGTCTAGTATACACCTGCTACTCTCCTTTATTCCATGAAAGTAAAACAATTGAATAGATATTTATTTTTGCCTATTGCTGCCCTTCCG
>NW_008355379.1:27546-29635 GCF_000622305.1 Nannospalax galili | reverse complement strand
TCTCTCACATAGTTGCGCTCCTGAGCCAGGTCTCACCCTACTTTTATTCATATACTCTCTCTAGCAATAATTTGGGAAGTGGAAGCTAGGGTCCACTCTTGTCTTCAGAAAGAATCTTGCCATTTGATCCCTAGGCTTAAAATTTCTCATAGACACACTGCCAAGCAAACATCTCAATTCTCACTGCTTTTAATGAAATTACAAATATAAAAATGGTGCTCTCAGTGCTTGGTTATGATAATTCAAGCACACTCACATTCATTCACTATCTTGGGTGAAGGGCAGAGTGGAGTATGCTGGGATCAAAAGCTGGTGCCCATATAACAAGAGTGTATAGGTCAGTGAGCTTATTTGCATTATAAACAATAGCTTTTTGGTGCAAGGTAAACTACAATGAATTAGTCCATATTCTGTCCAAACTGTAAGTCATTATTACACCATCGTCTATTGATCTTTCCTTCTTCTGCATTACTCTGTTGTTCTTACACTAATTCCTTGGCTTACATAGCCTACTTTCCATTACTATTCCTACTGATATTCCAGTATACACCTGCTACTCTCCTTTCTTTATTCCATGAAAGTAAAACAATTGAATGGATATTTATTTTTGCCTATTGCTGCACTTCCATTGTGGACTTATCCATCTGTTCTTGCTGCTTCTGAGGTTAATATTCTGCTCTCAGAGAAATGCTGGAGATCATTCCAGGTATCCTATGTGTGTAGGCTAGGGGTTTATCAACTAATCTACACTCCAAGTACACTGGGAAGATCAAAACCAAGCTTTATTTTATCCTAGTCTCAACTGAACACTGTGAATGCATCATAAAATAATACATATGATTAGAGAAAAACAACAGATAACATAATCCCAGAAGCACTAATTCCAGTGCATTAAAAGAAGAAAAACATCCAAGGCAATATAAATCTGGTTGTAGTTAATATGTAAAATATTCCTACATTCTTATGGGTTTGAACATTTGGTCCTCAGCTGAAGTGGTTGTTTTAGAAGGATGTGGAAAGAAGGAGGTGTGGATTTGATGAAGGAACTGAGTCTCTGATGACAGGCTTTAAACTTTGAGAGCTGTCCCTCGTTCCTGATTTCAGATGAGCTGCGCACTATGCCAAGCCTCACACTCCTGTCATTATTTCTTTTCTACCATACTAGACTATATTCTCTTGAACTATATGAATAAATAAGCTCTTCTTTGAGCTTGACTCTTTTTAGTATTTGATCACTGAATTAGTGAGCATTAGGCTCAATGAGAGACCCTGGTTCATAAACACAATATAGAGTATGATTGAAGAAGTTACTCAAGTGGACCATTGGCCTCCACACAAATCTGCATACATGTTTTTGAGGGCACCAGAATACATACATGCACATATACAAATGTATACATAGTGCACTTAGAAAATCAAATGCATATACACCAGTCAGTGTCCATATCCTCTATCATACACAGTTCACTATGGTTATCCATCTTAATATCTTTTGACTGCCTATCTCTGCTTAATAATTCTTTCACTCCTGAATTCCCCATCTATGCTTTCTTATTGCCTATGCTGTAATATTCCCTCTCTCTTAAGGCATCATCTCCCAAATGGCTCCTTTCTCAGTTCTTGGCTTCCACAGGTCTCCAAGTTAAAGACACAAATCAAAAGATTAAAAACTAAGATCCACATATAACAGAGAAGATGTTGCATTTATCTTTCTGAACCTGGGTCACCTTACTCAGTATAGATTTTCTAGGTCCATTCATTTAACTAAAAATTTCAATGTTTTCATTTTCCTTTGTATTCATATATGTGCATTTGATTCAAAGGTAGACATCCAGCATGGCTGGATAATGCTGGTTCTAGAAATCATGAATTATTAAACAAAACCCCAGTATCAAGTGTGAGATATCTCCTTAAGATGTACTGGTCAGGGAAGCCCCAAAGCACCACCCCCCAGACAACACAGCATCTTGCCATTGATCTTGATTGCCATTCCATCTTGAGGATAGACCCTATTGCTGAATACTCTACACACCTTAGTTATAAGATACAGAGAACTCAAACTGCACCTAAACTAAAACTTCCTTCCTGC
>NW_008355379.1:26773-27316 GCF_000622305.1 Nannospalax galili | reverse complement strand
GAACTTACAAAGAGACAAGCACTCCTGTGCCAAGGTTCAGAGCCCTCCAATCCAGACAGCTCCTGTGGTGCACCCATAGTCTCCGTTAACTTTTGCCCATGCATCTTGGGCCTGCAGTCTCACCCCAGGTTGGTAAATGACCCCTGTCAGGTCCATGCACCCCAGGTTGGTAAAAGCCCCTTCTTGTGTCCATGTGGGTGAGACACTGGGGCCATCTATCTCTCTGTGCCCACTGCTGCTTATTCCCTGTGGCTCACAGCTTCTGTCCCAAGATGGTGCCACAAGCCCCTCCTTCCATTGCTGACTCCCCACAGTCAATTCTCTGCAGCAGGCCCTGCCCCTTGGAGGAACCAGGATACCTGGGGAACGCAAGTAGCATGATTATTATAGGAATGGCAAACTTCTCTGTTGGCTTCAGGGCTGTGCCACAAAAGGAAATTTATGCCTATCAGTGTATACCTAAACAAGACCCATAGTTGCAGAGGCTATTGGCAATAGTAAGGAATCTTACTATTGTTGTTTATTTAAACTGACATAGTGTTT
>NW_008355379.1:18613-26194 GCF_000622305.1 Nannospalax galili | reverse complement strand
GAGAGATGGCTCAGCAGTTAAGAACACTTACTGCTCTTGCAGAGGACTGGGGTTCGATTCCCAGCACCCACATGGCGGTTACAAACTGTCCTTAACTCCAGTTCCAGGAGCCCTCTTCTGACTTCTGCAGCATTGCGCGACACTGGTGCACTCACATACATCCTGGAAACACACTCACACAGAAAATAAAAATAATAATAATAAAATGTATAAACTGTAAATGCGGTAAACTATAAGGAGCAAAGATAGTGATGGACATTCAACAATGACTTCTGTTCAAGACATGCAAAACAATTGTTGAACAAAATTTTCTATTATTTTTATCACTAACTTTTGTTTGTGACTAAAGACCCAATATCCCCAGGTTCTTAAAGTGTTTATTAACTAAAAAAATAGTAACATGTCTTACCAAAATCTTGAGCAAAGATCTTCAACCTCATCATCCCAGAAAAGTGATCACTGATCCAAAAACACAATGCTGAATTGCAGCTCACCCTGTTTGCCTCAATTTACAATCGCACAAATGCACGTGGCTATTTTTACCTGATGTCAAATTCTTGTACGTAAGCTCTGTTCTTCATACATCTTTGTAGGTACCTCCATTTCTAGGGACATTTGGACTTAATCTGAGAAAGTTCACAAGAATTCATTTCTGTTCCTTCACAGTTCTCTATGTTTGCATTCCTTCATGAGATGCACAGTGGATTTAAAAAAAATAAAAGGATCAGCCTACCTTTTACCCTAGCAGAGGTACTACTGGCAATTAATACTTGCTGGGAGAAGAGCCAGTTTTCTTTAAGGTGTGGCCACAGAGACTCTTGGCTACTTGGAGTGCTGAAAATTAGTGACCATTGAGTGTTCATCTCTAAAAGAAGACATTATACCACCACCTCTGAAGCTCAGGGGATGTCTTAAAGGGGAACAGAAATGTTGGAAGAGTAAGAATGTAGGGAGAAGCTGGTAGGTTCACCACACTGTAGTGGATAGTAACACACTCAGAAGTATACAGACATCATAAATGGACCCCAGGAATTTTTTAAAAAAGAGGACATGAATGTGGGTGAGTAGGGTGGTGGGGGTAGATCTGGGCAGAGTTGTTGGCTGGAGGAAGATGACAAAATACATTACATAAAATTCTCAAAGAACTGTTAAAAAATAAGGAAGAAACAAGCTCTTGGATTTGTATATGAGCTGTGTGGCCTTAAGTATATTGTACATAATTTTCTCATTCAGAGAACAGGAAGGGTTTAACAGGACATTTGAGAATGAGATACATGGCATGTGTCATTCAGACTTTTGTCTGAGAGAAAAGGTAGAACGGAAATTTACATATTAAAAGAAAAAAATCTTCCTGTTATGGTGGCACACACCTGTAGTCCCAGCACCTGGGAGGCAGAGGCAGGCTGATCTCTGTGAGTTCAAGGCCAGCCTGATCTACAATATGAGTTCCAGGACAGCTGTGGCTACAGGGAGACCCTGCTTCAAAAAGATAAAGAAAAAAAAAATTCCAAAGCCCAATGTTGAGACATAAATTCATGTATAAAAACATATATTTAAGTTATACATGATCTGATCATATACAAATGCTGGCGTTAAGAAAAAATCTAAGACTATGCATAAATGTACATTTTATTACTGGGATATAATGTCATCTGGAATTAGTTTTTCAGAAGTAGACTCCTTTTTTAAAAGGGAATCCTAGCTAAGTAATAAAGGAAATAAGAACTTTTGACATTACATGTAATGTCCTCTCCTCGTCAAGAATATTACTGTGTAAATTTTTTTTAAATGATCACAAACATAGTCCACAGGTCAAAGCTAGTGATAATTCCAATAATGTCTATGGAAAACTACCAGAGCTGTAATGCATTATCAATTGATTTGAGAAAAAACTGGGTAAAAGGTAGCCTAATTCACCTTCAAAATCCAGAAAAATTGAATGGTACACCAAGAAAATATATAGTGTCATTACATATGTGAGTTTAAAATTTGTAAATAAGGAATATCTTACACAACTAGCTAATTCTGGAAATTTTGGTGACTGTACATGTCCAGAATTTTTGTCATCTTTTTGTTTCTTAATGCAAGTACAAGTAAGTAAAACACATGAAACAGGAAGCATATCTGAAAATTCTCTCCAAAAAGCAAAATAGAAGTGGTTATTCAGAAAGCAGTTAAGGCCCTAACTTTCCTTGGAGACAGAGGATGTATGAGAAAAAATAGTTGGTAACATTATCTTATGATATGAAAAGCTGGGCTGGAGATATGGCTCAGTGGTTGTTCTTGAAGAAAACTCATTCAAATCCCAGCACCGACACGGTGGCCATCAACCATCCATGACTGCAGTTTCAGGGATCTGACTCCATCTTCTCTCCCCTGCAGGCATTGCACTAACACATATAAAGGCATTACACTAATACAACAAAATAAAAATAAATAAATAATAAATAGAAGATATGAAAAGCTATTACCCTAGTGTCTATCTGATACAAAGAGCAGGATTAATTTGGAGCAACATTCAGACAGAAGACAGAAGCAACATCCAGATCAAGAACATTCCCACAGAGGTATATTCTGAGTGAAAAGAAATGACATTAGAGTAGAAATCCTCCCTAAAATTAGGAAAGAATGAAGGAAAGGAAAGAAGACAAGGAAAAGGAGCTGAAAGACGCAGGTAGGAGGTGTGGACCATGGTGTAGTGATCCCCTGTCCTTTAAGGACAATAGTGCTCTACTCTAATAGTTAGCAGGTTCCTGTCACTTGGCTCACTAAGAGTTAAAAGACTTCACTAACAGTTGAAGACTTCCTTCAGTCTTTGGTGATGTAGAAGACTGAGGAGGTGGCAGTTTGCTTCCAGAATGCTAGGAAGAAGACCAGACCAGCTGTCCATGGAATGCCAGGGCAGGTGTACCTTTATGTTTCTGCAAACATCAAACGAGGTCTGCTACTTGGCCAGTCTCCACTGCCTTGGGCAAACTGTGCTCAACTTCTCCTCACAAGGATAGGAAAATTCCTGTGCTTTGCACTGCTTGAGCAGTTTTTCATATGTAAATTCTGTGTGAACTTCAAACATTGAGCTTCTACTATAAGTTCTCAGGTGGACCTTGAAGGTTCTCTATTTGGATAAGTGCCAAGGGCCTCCTCATCTAATCTGTTTTTCAGCATCAGTCAAACAAGAGGACAACCTGGAAGCAGGAAGCCTACACTATATAAACACGACCAGCTCACTCATCTTGGGAGTCTCTTCAGGGTTCTCTTCACAGCAAGCTTGACATCCTTGTTCCTGAGGCTGTAAATGAGAGGATTCAGCAAAGGCAAAACAAAAGTGTAAACTGCGGAGAAAACTTTCCTCTGAACCACAGACTCAGCAGAAGATGGTTTGATGTGGGCAAGTAAACCAAATCCATAGAACAGGGCAACAGTTATTATATGAGAACTGCAGGTGCTCATGGCTTTGGACAAACCCTTAGCAGATGATAAATGAATTATATTAACAAGAATCAAAATGTAGGAGGATAAGATAATGTGGCCAAATAAAACGACAACTACAGCCACAGAAACAGAACTCACGAGCTCATTGGCATGGGTGTCACCACAGGAGAGCTCAAAGAGGGGAAAAGTGTCACACATGTAGTGGTTGATGATGTTGGAATCACAAAAACTGAGCCTTATTATACACCCTATGTGGACAACGGCAGTAGAAACCCCATCAAGTGTGAAGCAAACATGAGTAGGGGCTGACAGATGGCCACATAGCCATCATAGGCCATGGCTTTCAGCACATAGCACTCAGAATTGACAAAAAGACAGAAGAAAAACAGCTGAGTCATGCATCCTGTGAAGGAGATGGTGTTCTCAGAAACAAAACTCATCATCATTTAGGGGTTAAAGAAACAGGAATAACAAAAATCAATGAAAGACAGATTGAAGATAAAAAAAATACATTGCTATATGAAGATGTGAATTTAGACAAATGAGGCTCATTAAACTTAAGTTTCCCATCATAGTGGCTGAGTAGTTCACTAACAGCAGGACAAACAGAGACAGCTGGAGCTCAGGTTGGTCTGTTAATCCAATGAGTATGAACTCGGTCACTGAAGAATCATTCTCCACAGCCATTTGCTTCACTTGTGGTATCTGTGGGAGTATCACTGCCAAGTGACATTAGCAAGCAACTATCAGTCTTCACCCTAGAGAAAGAGCTAGAAATGATGATTGTCTGAAGAAATATAACAAGGACGTCAAAGAGCGGGACTACAGTTTCCCTCTCCCCCACCCATGATATATGTGTGTGTGTGTCTGTCTGTCTGTCCTGAGACAATGCTAATAGAAATCCCAATATTGCTGAACGTTTCCTCCATTTGTTAGCCTTCACTAAGGATTTGGGGTAAAAGCAGAAATAAACAAGTGGTCTGCTCTTGAACCTGTGACTTTTACAGCTCTACATTTCAAGGGACAGTCTCCACACAAAATGGATCAATGCCCACCTTTGTTCTGGATGTCCACTGCTGCTGAAGCACAAGCGTCCTCCCTTCTTTCTGAATGCCCTAATGAGTCTTTGTTTCTGATGATAAAGGAAGTTACAGCATCAGAATAGATCTATCTCTTACCTACCAAAAGATGTACACTAGAGAATACAACACAATTTCTGGTGAGAATTTCTCCAGGACTTTTCTCTTCATCTACATGAAGGAAAAAACACCTATAAACAAGCCTCTAAAACACCACCTTTTTCAAATAAAAATCTATTTAATGAGTCAGCATAGAATATTATTCGCTCCCACAATTTCATCACAGGTTGCTTGAATCCCTTGATGATAGAAATTTCTGAGCCTGTTTACAATCGGTACTATCAACCTAACATTGGTTCTTTGAGGATTCAAATTCTTACTCAAAACATAACTTCTTATGTGTTGCACTGCTCTACAAGTGGAAAGTACACAGGTACAATTATTTTACATTTCTAGGAATTTCCTACAATCTTCTGGGATCGAATTAGTAAATATTATACAATAGTTGAAAATTCATCAGAAGAAATTTTGTCATAAAGAAATAAGCATTCAAGTCACTCTGAGTTTAAATTCAGACTTTTGAGCTTTCTTACTGTGTGACTGTGAGAAATGACATAATTTTTCTAATCACCATTATTATAATTCCATATTCCTCTGTAAAGCTGGTAAATGAGGCTCAGAAGAGATAACTTGCAGTGTACCTCAGTGGTGGAGCTCACCCAAATCTTAACTGCCCAAAACTCAAACTTATAGCTATGATGTTGGGGAAAGGAACCCTTCTACAGAACTGGTGAAAATGTAAACTATTTCAGTCAAAAGAATAACAGAAATCAATGAAGGACAGATTGACTATTAAAAAGTACATGGGGGTATATGAAGGTGTGAATTCAGACAAATGAGATTCATTAAACTCAAGTTTCCCACCACAGTGGCTGTGTAGTTCACCAAGAACAGGACAAACAGAGGCAGCTGGAGCTCTGGTTAGTCAGTTAATCGCATAAGAAAGAATTCAGTCACCGAAGCGTCATTTTCATAGCCCTTTGCTTTGTGGATGACATCTGTAAGAACAACAGTAAAAGTTGCACTAACAAGGAAACCCTTTTTCATTGAAACAGAATTTTAACAGTGAAGGATTGAATGAGGACAAGCAGGAAGGTATTTAAAGAACCTGATATCCAATGTTTATTCCTGAGTATTCACCATTCCCTCCTTCTTCATCTATGATGTGTTCTGAAAGAATGCCAATTCAAGTCACAAAATCTCTGAACACCACGTCCTCCCTTCTTTATAGTCTTCACTAAGGATTAGGGCTGAAAAGAGCCCAAAAATAAATGCTGCTTTTCTAATCCCATGATTTACATAGTTTTGTATTTGAAAGGAAAATATTATAGGCAACTCAGTACCCACTTTTCTTACCCTGAAGCCTCAGTGGTCTTAGAAAAACACTATCCCTTTCTCCCACATGTTACTGAGGGATCCAGGTTTCTGATGAAGATGGAGGTTGTAAACATCAGTGCTGATCTGTCTCTGACTTCCTCCAACAGGTACACTGGTGAATATGACATGATTTGTACTTGAGAATTACAACAGCAGATTATCTTCATTTTTACAAAAAAAAAATAACAATCTCATATGATATCTAAAATATTACCTTATTCAAATTATAGTCAACTTCAGGGCTCACCATTCTGAGAAAATGTATTGGAGGAACAGAGAGTTGTTTTCTCTTTATAATTCCCTCCCAGGTTGAATGAGTCCCTTGAGGCAGTAATTAAAGAACGTGTTTCCATGTGCCATAGACAGAGTGTCAGATCATTCAGACTCAAAGCTATGTTCAACTTTTAAATTCCCATCAGGAGTATCTGGTTCCCAAGGTAGAATGGGGGTGGATCTCTTTGGAATTCTCCTCATTAAGCGCAGACAAATTTACAGGAATAAATCCACACTAACTACTAACTTTCATTTCTAGTAATTTCATATAAAGTCCCCACTGCATCAATACCTATTATGTCATAACATTCTACAGGAGAGCTTTGGTAAAAATGAGGTAGAAACAACAGGGATAGGCTCTCAAGACAGTCTAAGTATGAATTAAGACACTGCAGTTTCCTAACTACAAACCTGGTGAGAATACACAGAACATCTCTGACCTTTGTTTATTAATACTTTCACCTGCATATGCTTCTGTATATCTAAAAAATCAGGGTAGTAAAAGAGGGCTTCAATTGTAGCTGAGTTGTAGACCCCTACCTTGTATTCAGAAGGCTATAGATTAAATCCTATTGCAGTAGTAATAATAATTAATAATAATAATAAATAAGGAAACAAAAGAGCTACTTGATTGTGTTTTCATTTTAATTACATGAGATTATTTATATTATATATTACAATTGCATGTGATATATAAAACAAGGCTGATAGGTACAATTTCCCTTTTTTGTTATATATCTTTTTTCAAGTACATGAGGACATGTATTCCTATCTTGTGTATTATAGAATAAGCAGTATCCCTGGATCCTGTCAATACTACATATACATATACATGCACATACACCACACACAGACACATACACACACACACCATGTGTATGTAACAGAATTTCTCCAGCTATTGGCATAAGTTCCATGCATTCTTTTCAGGTTCAGAAAATGATACCCTGGGGCAACAAGAAGGCTCATTGGGTGACGTACTTGCTTCCAAAGATGAGCACCTGTTTCACTAAATTTTCTCCTCAGAGACCTGCACATGTGCTCTCTGGGATCCCAGAGAGTATTATTCTAACTAAACCATCACAATGTTCCTCTTAAGTTACAGTTGGGGAATGAGAATATTTATTTGGGCTTACCAACAAAGTTTAGAGGGTCATTTACAAAGACATGAACTCTCATAGGCGTTTCCTTTCCCATATTAGAGACACGCAATCCCCCGCCATGGTCCCTGAGCTCCATTCCAAAATGGTGACTACCCCATCATGGTTGTGCTGGAGACCCATGCCCAAACATAAATCCCGTGGCTTTCCAACAGCCACATAAAATGGGAGAGACCTGTCTCAGAGCTTTCCTGGCATGC
>NW_008355379.1:15571-17471 GCF_000622305.1 Nannospalax galili | reverse complement strand
GCAATGCAGGACACAGACATACTTACATATATGTAGGAAATACACTCATACATCCACAAATATATTTGAAAAATAATAGACATTGCTAAGTAGATGACTCTGAAGAAAGGAGATTGGAAGTCTTAAAGGGAAATCTCATAGCTCTTCCAACACTTAAAACTAGTTTGGGGATTCAGCATGGTACTGAATTTACCTGTGTGAGAGGATAGCAATGCCATGACACCTTATTGGTGACATATCAGAAATGTGGGAAGTGAATGAGTTCATAAGACATAAGTAGAGAGTTTATTGCATACACGGCACCATAACCAGTAAGACAGTACAGAGAAACTGTCCACACTGAGGCACTATAAGGTGCTGTTTTATGGGGGGATTTAGGATGGTCAGTCAGGCATTTTTCAATGGCACTGTGCTCTGTACCATTTCAGTTGGGGCTCACTGTGGCTACAAACAACCTGGCTTTGAGGCAAAATGAGTCTTGCCCTGTGTCAGAAATGGCTCAGCACAAGATTCTGTCCTAAGCTAGACACCGTATTTCCCTCTAAGGAATCAACAGTGTTAAATATTTTAGTTTTAAAAGAAGGTCTCTTTTTAGTGGCTTCTTCTCCTTGTGTGGGGACAATGCACTGGCTCTCCCTATCGTTGTTAGTCTAACCAGAATTGGGGGATAACTGATAGGCCAGGGAATGGAATTATAAGGTGACCCATTTTGAGGGGCAGAAGTGTGGGGGTGGGAAAAAAAGAGTCACTTGGGCAGTGAGGTTGAAGATGGATCTGGGTGATATCGCTATCTTCTGATTTTATTGAGTGAAATGTTCACAGTTGTTTTGTCTATTTGATCCAGAGAAGGGTATGATATGTTTGGATATGGTCCATGAGAGAAGGGTTGATACCCCTATTTCATAACCACTTTAAAATTACTGTTGAATTCAGGAAGAAGTAAACTTTATAAGCCATTGAAATAAGTAGAGACTGAAAATAATGAAATAAAGAATATTACTAGCAGAACAAGAAGGTTCTATGATGGCAATGCTGTTAAAACAATGGATCAGAAAAATGGCCATTGAGAAGAAAGGAGAGAGAAAGCAGGAAGATAAAGTTTACATATCAGGAATAAGAGAAGGAAGGCAATAACCAACCACAGCACCATGGTGAGGGGAGAGCATTGACCTCCATCAGCCAGGAGAGAATATAGACAGGAGTCATATTTAGATATCAATTAGTGTGTTTTGGTTGCCCAGTGATGCCTTTGGGTCTTCTGTAGTATGAATTTGGAGAAGGAAATCAGGATATGGTTTGAAGACTGAAGTACGTACAGGACAAGCATGAGGGTGACTATGGTAGATCCAGGTGTGATGGATTTTTTAATCATATTAGTAGAGGAGTCACCAAGCAGGGTATTGGATTTTTGCTTACTCAGAGTCAGACAAATTAGCTTTAATAGAAGACCGGGACATTTTTGAAGTTTTTATGAAAATAAAGGAAGGCTTTTCCTAATGAGGCACAGGTAAGGGTGAGCATAAGTAATGATAAGACATTCCCAATTTGGACAAATTTAAAATCAGGAGCTACAGATCATTGGTGCATGTCCTGGAGAGCCTTCTGAAAAGAAATTACAGGCATTGTATTGTATATCATTTTAATAGGGCTTTTGGGGAAAAGGTAGTGAACAGGTGAAACCAGGTTTTAATGACCTGAGTTGGGACTGATGTTGAAGTTCATAATAAGACCCTGATAGGTTACATTTTAAATTATCTAAAGCTGAGCACCTGAATGGCTAACTTTGTAGGTCCTTAAGAGCATTTCATCCCTTTGCTGACCCAGATCAAGGTGAGCAACCTGGTCAGGATCTGGGGTGATATTATTCTGTAGCATTAGTGATTATTTTACTGGCTTAATT
>NW_008355379.1:15326-15517 GCF_000622305.1 Nannospalax galili | reverse complement strand
GTAAGTTGAAACTCCTGGGGGTCACTCTTGGAGACTTGATATCTTTAGATCTTGTTATCCTTTAATTTTGTTCATAAATGTGTCATTTATTGGGATGATTCAGACTCTTCTTGATCATATGGTTTCTCTTGGAAATAGGGAGACTTTATTCTTCTAACGACTCTCCTGTTTGTAGACTGTGTGGTGGTTAG
>NW_008355379.1:13860-15128 GCF_000622305.1 Nannospalax galili | reverse complement strand
ATATATATATGCACATACATTGGAATATGATCATATTGACTTTGCCCACAGATTTTGTTATTGAACATCCAGAAAGACAGATATACTATTTTTAAATTAATGGATTTTAGGTTCAACTTCTGTATAAGAATATGTACATAAAATTTTCTAAAAAAGAGATATTTTAGTAAGCCTTGATTTTGTTAATATCAAGTTGTATAAGTAGTTAAAACCCTGACAAATTTAGGAGAAATTATAAGTAATCATGTTAAGGAAAGGCTTTTTTAAGGTTTATTTTATTTAGTGTTGGGGGGGTCTGTGTGTGACTCTGTATGTCTGTATGTGTGAACAGCTGTCCAAGAGTAGGATTACCTGAGCACGTGATTGCAATTGCATTTGCAATTTCTTGGCTAAGCTTGAGGCCAGCAAGATGCTCAAATTATCCTGTCTCCATCCCCTTATAGCTGTGTTTTTAAAATTATTTTATTATTTGTATTTTATGTCTATTCATGTATTCCATGCATGTAGGTAAGTGCACCAGTGTTGTGCAATGCCCGTGGAAGACAGAAGAGGCTGTTGGATCCCTTGAAACTGGAATTATGGACAGTTGTTAGCTGCCATGTAGGTGCTGGGATTTGAACCCTAGTCTTCGGCACGAACAACAAGTGTTCTTAGCTAAAGAGCCACCTTTCCAGCCCAGGCTTATAGCTGTATTACAGGCAGTAATGGACACCCAGCTTGTTCTATAGGTACTGGGATCCAAAGTACCCCTCAGGGATGCAGAGCAAGCATGCTTGGCCACTGAGTCATTTGTCCAGCATGTAATTATCTTAATGAATATAAAACATTACTTTTTAAATAAAATTTTGTGAATGTTACAATGAGCAGATCAGTATCTGAGAGAGCTAAATCTTAGGGCTTGATAGCACATCAAATTCCCTTATACCAATGCACTATCCACCCCTTGAAAACTATCTTGCTTTAGTTGTTGACAAATATTCTACATTCTTGATGTACAAATGTTGGATAGGCATGTCCTCCAAAGGACCAACAACAGATGGATGTCTGAATCCTAAAAGACTCCTTAGAAAGGGAATGAGACAGTCACCCCTCCATCCAATCAGTCAGTTTCAATTGCTTGGGGGAAGGTATAAGGACAGACATGGAAGAAGTCAGGGAGGAGGTGGGAGCTTCACCATCTGGGCCCAGGGCCTGTGGCTATGGATCTGGAAGGCTCAGCTGAAGTGTAGGGTTTGCCCACAGGTGTTCGTACCTTTGTAAATGCCCCT
>NW_008355379.1:4192-13314 GCF_000622305.1 Nannospalax galili | reverse complement strand
CAGACTAGACTGGTTCCACCTAGAGATCAGTACTCTTATCAGCATATTTTAATTGACATTTAAGTTTGTCTTATGGAAAACAAACGTACATTTTTATTGCACCACTCTGATCTCTGATTATGAGTTCTGTAGGTCCATCAACACCCTCACATGTCACCTGAGACAATGTGGGACTGAGTAAGAGTCGCTTTATATGCGATACAGCTTGGATGACTGTAAAGAATATACTGGTTTATAGTAAGGCTATATATAAAATGTGGGAGAACATCAACAAACGACACAGACACAAAAATATTCCTCAGAAAGAGCAAACAGATACAGGTAAGGACATTAATTTCTTCCCAATCATCTTTGTCCCTTGAGTCCTTACAAATATTACATGGAGTTTGTGCTTCTGTCAGCAGTCCTACAGTTTATCAGACATCAGATATGATTCCTTTCCACATCCAATGTATGCATGAATATAATGACTTCAATTAACAAGGGGGTAAATATGCTGGCTACCATGGCCCTGTGGAAAAATATATTCCCTCAAGGTAAACTCAGATAAGCCCTGCATAACACCTTATCTCCTTTATCTGAAAACTCATGAGACAGAGAGCCTCAACGCATAGGTACATTAATTTCTTCCCAATCATCCTTGTCCCTTGAGTCCTTACAAATATTACATGGAGTTTGTGCTTCTATCAGCAATCCTACAGTTTATCAGACATCAGATATGATTCCTTTCCATATCCAATGTATACATGAATATAATGACTTCAATTATCAAGGGGGGTAAATATGCTGGCTACCATGGCCCTGTGGAAATAAATGTTCCCTCAAGGTAAACTCAGATAAGCCCTGCATAACACTTTTTCTCCTTTATCTGAAAACTCATGAGAGAGAGAGCCTCAATGCATAAGTGTTATTGAAAAGTCCTACACACTCCCTCTTTTACCTGCCGGAAAAACAGACTGAGCTGTTCTCCATAATCACAGATCTTTGGTAGAGAATGGCCCCTAGGGGAACACATTGGCGTGGGCTTTAACCTTAAGAAGAGACATTAGGGAGAGATATCTCTCTATCATTTTTCTTCCAAATTGCTTGCACTCTAACTCAGAGTTGACCTCCATAGCTTTAAAAAGAACTGACTGGACTCATGTAGAAATAATGTAATGTGTAGTTTGTCATCAGGTTATTGGATTAATATTATATCCTCTGTTTTGTTTTGTTTTTAACTAGCTAGGCATTATTTGCCTCTTTATTGTCTAACCCTTCTACCATGATTTCCCCATTTAACGTGCCCCCATTTTTTTCTCATTTCTCCCTTAATAATACTTTCTCTTATGGTCCCATCTCTCTTGAGCTCCTTGTTTCCCATCATCCCCTAGTTTCCTTGTATAAATCTCCCTACCCTTAAAATAACCCCATTTTTATCCATATCTCCCTTATTAACTCAATGCCTGTTTCTTACTGTTCTTATCTTTTGGGTTCTTTCTTTGCCTTTACCGCTCTGGTTCCTTTACATTATCCTGGTTCCTGTAGTTATGTCTGGATACATATTCACTTATAAGGAGTTGGTGCTAGGATCCACATATGAGAGAGAACATACGTCATTTTTGTGCTAGGCATTTCTTCCCAATCATCTTTGTCCCTTGAGTCCTTACAAATATTACATGGAGTTTGTGCTTCTGTCAGCAGTCCTACAGTTTATCAGACATCAGATATGATTCCTTTCCACATCCAATGTATGCATGAATATAATGACTTCAATTAACAAGGGGGTAAATATGCTGGCTACCATGGCCCTGTGGAAAAATATATTCCCTCAAGGTAAACTCAGATAAGCCCTGCATAACACCTTATCTCCTTTATCTGAAAACTCATGAGACAGAGAGCCTCAACGCATAGGTATTATTGAAAAGTCCTACACACTCCCTCTTTTACCTGCCAGAAAAACAGACTGAGCTGTTCTCCATAATCACTGATCCTTGGTAGAGAATGGCCCCTAGGGGAACACATTGGCGTGGGCTCTAACCTTAAGAAGAGACATTAGGGAGAGACATCTCTCTATCATTTTTCTTCCAAATTCCTTGCACTCTAACTCAGAGTTGACCACCATAACTTTTAAAAGAACGGACTGGACTCATGTAGAAATAATATAATGTGTAATTTGTCATCAGGTTATTGGATTAATATTATATCCTCTGTTTTGTTTTGTTTTTAACTAGCTAGGCATTGTCTCTCCTCTCTCTCTCTCTCTCACACTGATTAAGTAAGGAAAAAAGAATCGTAATTGACCCATTCTCAAAAAAATACGATTGGAAAATTGAAACAAAGAACAGGAAACCCAAGTCAAAACTGGCTTCAAAGAAATATGTGGAGCTGGAGATAGACCTAAGGGGATGAGAGTGCTTACTCTGCAAACATGTTAACTTAAAGTCAAATTCCCAGCACTCATGTAAAAAGCCTGGCATGGCTGTGCATGCCTGCATCTGTATCATTGTTGGACAGAGAGACAATGATCTCTAGAGCTCTCTTTCTAACCAGTCTAGCTGAAAGGACAAACTTCTGGCTCAGGGAGAGACCCTGCCTCAATAGAGTAAGGCAGAAAGCTACAGGAAGATACCCTACATCTTGCTGTTTTCCACTATGACAAACGTGGTTATGTATACCCACACACTCATGTGCAAACACCATACAGACACAAACTACACACACTCACAAATCAATATTAAAGGAAGCACTGCATGCATAATTAAGAAATGTTGTTTTATAAATATATTCATCATTTAACAGGCAATAACAACTTGGGGAAAAAAATAGAAATTGGGGAAAGCCGTGAGAATAGGACCCAGAAATTCCAACCAAGGTTATTCTACAATATACATGATCTAGGCTAATTGTGAAATAAGGAGATGAAATCCTAATGTAGGATATTCTAAAAAGTACATGACCCAGATGGATCAAATCTAAAACCTAAACAAAAGAAATTCCTACCCAGGATATTATACAAAATATATAACCAGGATTACCACTCAAAGCTGTAAAATCATCCAAAGCTTGACATCTGAGAAACAATAAAGCAAATAATTTAATGATACAGCACCAATGAATGGGTAACATGCAATCCTGATGCTTTACCACCAAGTTAAGCTTAGGGATATTATCCATTTATGTTAATGTTACTGAATTTACATAAATTAAATTATGAAACTTTTATGTAAAATTTATTGCTATATCTCAAACATATGATAATATGGATGAATTTAAGTAGAATTAAAATATCTTGTATCTATTCATACTTCTGTTGAGATACTATAAAGCAAGACAAAGATGAAAAATGTATGTATACCAATATTCCAGTAAACTATGCTTACCATATGCCCATATATTCAATCGTTTTATTTTTTCAAATAAAAAAAATTATTGAGAATGTCATGCATTCATAAAAAGTGTTTTGATCAAATCCACACCCACTCCCTCCCCTCCAACTCCTCCCATATTTCTCCATCACTTTTTTCTGACAACTTCATGTACTCTCTTTCTTTTTCATGGGGCTCTTTGCTACTCTAACATTACACCCCTCTGGAGAAGTAACCCTAAAATCATTCAAAGATTAAATAAAATCTCCCAAATACTTTTGACATTTTTGGCCTTTGGAACAGAATATGTTGTGAAAAGGCTCAAAGACATTTTGACTATAAGCCGAGAAACTGCCTACTTTTCTTGGGGTGCTTTTACCCTAAGTGCCTAGCCAATTTCTACCTCCTATTCTTATCACACCAGCCTCTGAAGAGGTTACCCAAATTGCCAGTAGGGAATTGGGACACAGACTGCTCTGGCTTCTTTCATGCTGAACAGGGATGCAGGAACATTCAATAATTTAAAAATAAGCTTTGGAGATCTAAAATTATTTAATTTGATCATATCCCTTTTATAACTCTATACATGAAAATAAGTGAGTTTGTTTATAAGTATTATTAGTCATGGCTTTATTTGAAAAATACAGCCAGAGAATGTCAACCTATAAAATGAGCCTATTGAATTTACAGAACTGAACCAGGAAGTGGGTGATTAAGCTGCTACTTCTCTGGGATGCTGAATACAGTTCTGAAGTGACTACACACCTTATGTGCAGTGGATGTGGCTGACATAGTACAAAAAAAATGCCATGAAGGTAATCTGACTCTGTGAAAATGCATCTTACAGTAAAATTCAAAGTAATTAATACTTCTGTTTAGCCAAACATTATGATGAATAGATAAAACCAGTAGACATTCAGACAGTTAAAAGAACATATTCTATAGGTGTTATAACAGTGAGGTAAATATTAGAATAAATATAGATTTAGAAATAGAAGTGTTTCACTCTACTATAGCAATAATTTAAAATACAAATTGAAGATCTTTACTCACACCATTATTTTTTAATATTATTCTTAGAAGTCAAGGTTTCAAAACTTTAAAATCATAATATTGTCATATAAATATAAAAGATACAGTATAAAGACAACCATTGTCCCTGATAAGGATACGTGCAATGCGAAGCATCTTCCTTGAACTCTTCAAAGGCAATGTTGGATGATAGGTAACTTGTTTTCTGTGTAACTGTTGCAGGTTTCCTCACAGGTCCAGCCCATGAGGGACTGCAGGGAATGAGGGTTCTGGCCAAGGTGGGGGTGAGCAGCACGGAGTCAACACACAGACACCGGGAGTCAGGTGGAAGAAGGCACTAGGCGAGGTGCTGCAGACTTGTTTATTGCTGGAAAGGGCAGGCCTTAAATATCTGTCCCCCTGCCCCCAGTGTCCCATAAGCTGGTGTGTCACTTCCTGATAGATCCCCTCATCCAGGCTGCTCATGTCATCAGTCTCTAAGTTCAGGGGCAGATTAGGTTGGCTCTTTTGTGGAAGCACGGGCTTCATTCTCAAGGCAGAAGCTATATTCTCTAGTGCGGCCTGTGTTTAGGCCTGGCACTTCCTCTCCTACAAATCCATCCCTTTTTATTATAGAAAGGTCAGTGGGAGCCAAGGTTCTTTGCCTCAACATAGTTGACCCCACCTCAGAGGGCACCCAGCTTCATGGACTGTGCCTGTCTTATGTTGTCCTGACCATCAGGATCTTACCTGTCACTGACTACCAGCTCTCGAAGGGTGTGACCTCTGGCATGACCATGTGAGGGAGGAGGAGGGCAAGAAGTTACACAACCGCCTCTCAGACATCAGCAAGCCAGACCTGCCCGACCTCAGGGAAGGGGAGGATCAAAGTCTGGATCCTCGAGCGTCTTGAGAATCTGGTACACCAAGTAATTTACTTGGTTTTGTCTGTGGAAGCATAGAACAAGGTATTTTGTGAGCAAGAAAAGAAGTAAGACTATGATACCCAAGAGCAAATAAGTCACGATTCATGAAGGGTCAAACAAAGCTTTTAAGTTTGACCAAAGTTTGTCAAGGAACCCAGAGTTTATATCTAATGTCTGAGCCCGTGTATAATTTAGGGAGATGATTTGGTCAGTGAGCAAGGTGGAGTAGTTGAGAAAGTTTTGGCTCCAGTGGCCATGGATGTACTGTGAGAGTTCCATCCTGGCCCTAGCGAGGTTATCTACTTTGTAAGGTGTGAGACACAGGGCTTTGAACTGTGGATCACAGGCCATTAGCGTCATCTGAGGATTGCCGTCTCATCACCAAGGAGGTCTTAAGCCCACAGAGGTTTTGGATACGACCTCATTGAGTGTTTCCACAGTAGTGGAAGACTGAGTGATAGCAACAGCAGCAGTGGTGGCAGCCCCTAAGGAAAGGATAATGGCAGTGACAACTGGCATGGTAATACCAAAATCTCTCGCCCTGGGGGAAGGGCTGAATGGCTGTCTGTTCCATGAAGGTGACAGCATGAAAATGAGTGGCATTAGGAAGGGGAACCCAGATTGCTGAGGGTTCGTGCACAAAGAGAACCAGAGAGGTGGGGAAAATCCAGCATGCAGAGAGAGTGCAGTTAGCAAGGGAGGAGTTAAGTGTGTCCTCCAGGTCACTCTTGACATTAGCAAGAAGCAGAGCAAATGGAGGACGAACACAAATGGGCGAGGAGAACGAAAGATGTTAAAAGAGACTTCATTAGGTGTCCAAGTTGGGTCTGCGACACCTGAGGAACCCATCTCTGAGTTATCGCCCATATATGTATCATTAAAGATGGCTCCACCTAATACAAAGAAGAGAGGACACAAATCCAGGCAAGCTGCCAGCCCGCAGAGCTCCCAGGCCCCCCTGACAGTGTATTTATGCATGGGGTCAGGGTAGACCTAGGAGTAAGGTTTTATAGAGACAAGATGTCTCCAGGCTGCCAGGGAGGAAGCCTATGGGTGTCCATCATAATCCATAAAGAAAAGCATACCTCCAGGAGTGAGCAGGAGGCAGTGTTCCCATGGAATAGGAAAGTGCAATATGGTGGGAAGCTTATGGGTGGGCAGGCACTGGGTCCACAGAGGATACCTGACCCTTGGGGGCATGGCCCCAGGGGACACAAAGGACACTGTAATCTCAAAAGTGTCTTTCACTAAGGGAAACAAGAATTTGAGGCCCTATAAGGAGCCCTGGCTCTGATTTCCATGAAAGTCGCTTATTGTGATGTTAAAGAGGGAGTGACAGTGACATTAGGGGAGGAGGAGTTAAGGACTGGGCTGAAGCAGAGTGATCCTACAAGGGACCATGTGCCATTTATGGGAGTGGATACATGAATCAATTCCATGGTGGGGAAACTGGCTGAGGGATTCATTAGTAGTAAAGAGAACCTGGAAAGCAGGTGACTGTTCATCTACAGGGAGGATCAGAGGTAGTAAGGGGACCAGTGCCCAGAGATCTGAAGTCTCGGGAGAAGCACAGCCAAAGGACAAAAGGATGCCAAAGATAACAAAGCTGGAAAAGGCTGTCATGGTTTATCAAACTCGCAGTCGGGGCCAGTCTCCAGATAGGCTTCCATAGCTGGTTGAATGTCTCTCAATGGAATCCAGATGTGGGTCATAGCATCCTGTGGAAAAAATACAAGCATATCCTTGTTCTCATGTCAGGACAGGGACTGGTTTCTGCCACAGGGATGAAATAGAATCCTTCCATCTAACTAATGGAAGAGGCATAGCCCAAGGCAAGAAGGACCAATATTTGTATGCTGGACTGAAACCCTGGTCGTCAAACATGAGGAAATTAAGGTGGAACAGAACCTCAGTAAGAGCCAGGTGAGGGTTGCATTTGGCCTCAGCCAAGGGGCTTTTAACCAGGAGGGACTTAAGTATCCTCTTGGTCCTTTTGACAATGGATTATCCTTGCGGGTTTTAGGGAATACCAAAGGTATGTTTGATTCCTCAAAAGGAAACAAATTTATTGAATTCTTGAGAGGAACAGGCAAGCCCATTATCAGTCTTAAGCACACAGGGTACGCCCATGATTAACATGGCAGACTTTATAGCTTTAATGGCATGTATAGTCTTTCCCCCTGAGAGAGCTAAAGCATAATAAGTAAGAGAGGAGCATGTGTCAACTATAATATGAACAAAACTCAATTTCTCAAAAGGGGGGTAGTGAGTCACATCCATCTGCCAAATGGGGGAGGAGTTTATGAATACTCTGAGGGGACAGGTGGAATTGTTGATGTAAAGCTCTTGCTTGTTCTAACAGGTTAGACTGGACTGTCATGATCAGGGCATCTCTGGCGGCATTCCCCCGAGCTAGGATTCCTGGAAGGGCTGTATGTAAGTGGATATGTGAGATGTACCATGGGTGACTTCTATTTTCTAGGCATTTCTGTAGCTTGATCATAGTGAGGTGGAGTGGGGTGGAGGAGATTTTAACATGAGAAAAGGTGATGACCTTAGTGACCTGAACAGCATAGGCGCTATCAGAAAAGAGATTTAGGGGTTCATCCTGGCACTCTGCTAAAGCTTTAAGTATAGCAAGAAGTTCTCCCAATGGGACAGAGCCAGGATTAGGTACAATGGGATTGATATCCTTTTTGCCAGGAGATGTATCAGGACTCCAAAAGTTCTTAATAGTGTCCAAAAAGGCAATGGTCATTTGGGGAACTGGAAAAGAAGAAGAAGTGCTGAGGGTTTAACTTCAAGCGGCAATATGAATTCTTTTATCTTGGGGCAGGTGATTGTCAATTGTACTAGGGAAGCCTGACATCATGGTCTGAAAACTCATGGAATCAGCCCAGAGTGCCTGTAGGCTATGGAGGGAATAGGGGAGCACGATAGCATCAGGTTCTCTATTGAAGGTTTTTTTAGCTTGAGTGTGCAGTTTGCTTGCCAAGTGAAAGGCCAGATCAAACTGGGAGGAAAACTGATGGAGCTCTGAGTATGAGAGATGGACCCAGATATGTGGCCCAGTCTGCCAGAGGGCACCAAGGAAGCCAGAAGAAGTCAACAGCACTAAAGCCTGTAGGGATTATAAGGGCTCATATCTGTCGAGGATTGTTGACGAGAGTAACCCAATGATCTTTTGTAATAAGGCAATGGCTGGGGGGAGTTAGTTAATCTTTGCTGAAGGGCAGGTGGGGCCCTCCAAGAGAGAAAACAGCACCCTCAGTTCCTCCAAGGGAATGGGCAAGAAAGGTTTAAGCCAATTTATGGTGCCAAAGAGTTGTTGAAAATCGGCTAGTGTATAGACCAGCTTTGAATTAAAGGCAGGGGCTATAGGGCATATGCCGGCCAAAACGGTATGCTCCAAAAAGGTATAAGGAGGCACCTCCTGTAGCTTATCTAAGGCAATAGACAAGCCAAGGGACAACAGGTGGGAGAGTAAGTCTCTGGTTACCTTGCGGAAAATTGTGGGTTAGAGTGGGACAACAGAATGTTATCCAAAATTGCACACTATGAGGGATGGTTGAAGTGGCTCGTGAGACAAAAAGCTGACAAACAGTAGGACTAGTTTTCATTCCTGGGGAAGGACTTTCCATTGATATCTGAGGGCCAGCTTGTGGAAGTTCGGTTCCCAAACCATAAAGGCAAAGTGATCATGATCTTGGGGGCCCAGCAGGATTGAGAAGAAGCAATCTTTAATAGCAAGTATTATGATATAATAAGAAGGAGGAATAGCACCAGGGTGGAGCAAGCTGAACTGTGTCACACCCATTTTTTCCATTTGGTCTTTAAT
>NW_008355379.1:0-4115 GCF_000622305.1 Nannospalax galili | reverse complement strand
ATATTTACTAGTGGATGATTCCAAATATCCAAGGTCCAGCTGTTCCTGGACCAAATTTTTGAGGATAAACAATTTAGGTTCTATAATAGGCCACTGCTCCACCCAGATCACATCTGTCGAGAGCCAGGTAACTGCAATTGGTGTGGAAAACTCCTTAGGGGATGTCCCAGGGAGGGCAGTGGCCCTTAGAATTGGGGTGCTGGTCAGGGCTGCGATTTGTCCCAGAAAGGCCAAGTTTATCATGGGCTATGACATAATCATAAAGGTATAGGTATGGCAGTTCTTTGGGGGAGTGGGCAGCCCTGGAGCAGCATCAGGTTGCAGGCACTCAGGTTTCTGCCTCATTGCCCACTCACTCCCAGCATTCCAGAGGGACTCAGGGGAGCCTGAAGCAGCTGTGGCATCCCTGGCTCTCAGGACCTGTGCTCTCCCTGAGAATTCAGGTCTTTATTAGCCCTGCTATGTGCTGCCTATGCCTGGGTTCTCCCTAGCCACCGCTGGTCTGGGAGGAGTGATCCGGGTCTAGGATGCTCTGGTGATGATCCATAGCAGCTGCAGGCAATGTTCCAAAATCACAAACCTTGGAACTCTCAGGTGCCATGAGTGTGGACACCCCAGAATCCCCTCGACACGTGTGCATGGGATGGGAAGGGGGCCTTTGACATTTCCAAAAAGTGGGCTGCAGTTTCTGATGCTTTTTAGATGCCAACCCCGGTGCTTTAGGGATTTTAGGAGACCAAGAGTGAAGGTCAGCGGCAGCTCAGGATCCCGTAGAGAGCTAGACCACATTTAACTTAACTCTGTGGTTCACAAGTGCACAAATTAGGTGGCAGTCATGTGAGGTTACTTACTGTTCAAAGGGATTATGCAGTGGGGATGGGCAGTGGCCTGTATCCCAGAGCTGCTCTGGTCCTGGGTATAAGTTCCTGGAACCAGGAACACTGACTAGAGAATGGCCCCATATGCCTTCTAGTTTTGCTGGCTTCAAGATCAGAAAATGGCATATTTGATCTGATATGTTTGAGAAGATGAAGAAAAAAATAAAGGAACTTTGGGCAGAATTTGCCTTTCTTTGTCCTTAAAAAAAAAAAAAAAGGATTGTCTGTGGTAAGGACCACACCCATGTCTTCCGGGAGATCTCAACCCCACAAATTGAGGGGGAGGTCGGCCACTATGGGAGTGAATGTGCCCTTATTCCAGTCTAAGTCCTTCCAGTGTGCTGGGCTGACAACAGCTTTGTGCTGGCTGCCCCCGACTCCCTCAATGGGCGGGCCAGGCCGATATCTCCAATGGGGGAACCAAAGAGACTTGCTCATGGTGATGATGGTAACATTGGCTCCTGTGTCCACTAGGCCCTTCACAGTGATCCCATCCAGAAATAAGGTCATTAGGGGGAGTGATTAAGAATTGAAAGGCTCCATAAAATCTGTCTCATTCCCCCCCTTACTTGCAGGGCTGAGGGGTGCCCCAGGTGCAGTTTAAAGGAGTGAGTCCAATTGGGGCTGTGACCTACAATATTTTGCCCAATGAAATCGCTTTTTGCATTTGGGGCAGTAGGTTTTGAGATGAACTCCCTTGTTCGGTGTCCATGCGGAGATGTCCCATCCTTCCTCAGTTCCAGCAGCCATCTTTTGAATTGGAAGGGGTGGGCCTCCCTTTTAATATGAGCACCTCTAAGGAGGCAGTCAGGGCCTTGATGGGCCCCGGCCTTGGGTCTAGGTCTCTAGTGGTGAGTACCCATTTATGAATATCATCATTGTGGACAGGTGCGACAGCATTGTGGGTAGGGGTATTTAGGCCCTCCCATGTCAGTTGTTTGATAAGCATATCACAGGTGGGTCCAGACTCTACCCTCCATTCCACTGGCCCAATTACATGGGTGAGGAAGTCCGTGAAGGACTTCCCTGGCTGCTGAATCAAATTACGGAACAATGCCTGTGGGTCATGGGGGAGCAACACTGAAGGGCCTTAAAGGCCAGGTCACTAACTTGTTGGTAGTAAGCATGAAGGCCAATAGTGGACTGGGAAATGGGGTCAATATATTGTCCATGTCCTATGAGCATATCCAGAGTAATATTAAGGCCATATTGAAGGTTGAGACATGCCTGATTTTCAGCCTGATTGTCATAAGCCAAACACCAGCTCAGGAAGACTAAGGGCTCCAAAACCTCCTTTAATAAGTTATATCAATGGTAATGGGTTTGTTACTGCATGGCCCATTGGTGGAGAACTTGCTCAAAATGTGGGGAATCGGGTCTGATTCATTGGCGGCTTTGTGGATGAGTGGAAGCTCTGTGAGAGTGGTGGGCACCCATGGCTGTTGTGCAGCATTTGGGCTGACATTAACTGGAAAGACAGACAATGGCCAGCAAAGGGCAGCAAGGGGTAGGTGGGCCATGGGGGCTTATAATGAGCTGGAGGTGTGTGGAGCAGGCAGAACGCAGTTCCTTCCAAGGGTACTGGGGTGATGGTGTCTCTGATTGTTGTGGCTTTGAAAGTGGGGTCTGAGGTAGAGGCAAGGGGGCCCCTTTCTCATCTGGATCAACCTCAAGGCTGTTTCCCATATCAAGGTCAGTGGGGGTTGAAGTAATGGCGAGGTCTACATTGGCCTGATCCTGACAATGCTTATTGGGGGCAGAAATGACTTCTTCAGGGGAAGAGGACTTAAAGCTGGCAATGATGGCTAAAAGGATCGGGACAAATGGGAAGGGGGAATGACTCCCAATCCTACTTCCCTTTTTCTGGCCAAGAAAAGCACCTGCATCCAGAGGTCAGGATCCCACATATTCTCAGGAGAGACCCAAGGGGCCAAGTTAGTGGCTTCATCCCAGAAATTTTCAATATCTTTTGGGTTAACTTTCAGTCCCTGAGTTCTAAGGAGCAATTTGAGCACTGCCTTGTGTGGCTCCTTGCACTGTGGTGGTAAGTTGCCCATCTTGGGAAGGTCCCCTGAAGGGAAACTCACCACAAAAGTAGAAGGCAAGGGTGACTACTAAGAGGGCACAAATGAAGCAAACAAGGACCATGAGCCACTCGGACATAAACTGCCCGACATGAAGAGGTATATAGGATCCAGATGTCTTATGCTTAGTGAGGGACTTTCAAAGGGTGTGACACCTTCGGCCATATGCTCACATGGTGTCTCTGGGACAGGCAACAGGATGACCCAAAGCCTGGGCTCTGAGTTCAGGGTGGGTCAGCCCTTATGTGAACTCACTGGGAGGAGCCAAGGAATAAAAGGTGTCAATATGGGCTTCAGGACCACGCGGCAGAGTGTGCCTTCCTGATTTAAAAACAAATATGACAAACAGGGTAGAGGAGACCCTCGAGCAGCCAAAGGGACAGACAAAACCGGGGGCCTACTCACCGAATGAACAGAAGTTAGGGGAGCCATCAACACCAGGGGGCCGGGAACCTTGTTCAGGTGCCAGCTGTTGCAGGTTTCCTCACAGGTCCAGCCCACGAGGGACTGTAGGGAAAGAGGGTTCTGGCCGAGGTGGGGATGAGTGGCACACAGTCAACACATAGACACTGGAGGTTGGGTGGAAGCAGGCACTAGGTGACTCATTTATTGCTGGAAAGGGCAGGCCTTAAATATCTCTCCCCCTGCCCCCAGTGTCCCATAAGCTGATAGATCCCCTCATCCAGGCTGCTTGTGTCATCAGTCTCTAGGTCCAGGGGCAGATTAGGTTGACTCTTTTGCAGAAGCACGGGCTGCTCTCTCAAGGCAGAAGCTGTGTTCTCTAATGCGGCCTGTGCTTAGGCCTGGCACTTCCTCTCCTATATGTAACAAACACAATAAGAAAGTTTTGTAGAATGCAATGTCTATAAGTTTTATTATGAATTATTTTAGTTATTCCAAATATGGCACAATGTTTAATAGGTAACTAGACTATATAAATAATGATGTCTCCATAAAAATGGTTAACCTAAAGTCATTACACTCACCATCCCAGAAAAAAAATCACTTTTTAAAACACTGAGATATTTACTGTTTGGAATATTTAGAAATCAAATTTCAAGGGATGGAAGTATATCTAAATTGTAAAGTACTTATTTACCATGCTCAAGGTTTTGTGTTATATCTCCACCACCACAAAAAGTGAAATGAAATA
>NW_008355378.1:122409-152986 GCF_000622305.1 Nannospalax galili | reverse complement strand
GAGGCCGCTTCTGCTTCCCAGGTGACAAGATGACAAGGAGAGTGGCATGAGGCAGATACCGGCCAGGTCAACACTGACCTCAGACCTGAGATTGCTTTTTTAAAAGCAATTGCTACACCCAGTGACCAAACTCAGCTCTATTAATCAGATACATCAAGCCCAAATTTCCTACTGTCTGTTAGGATTAAGTCCAGATGTAGGGAATGATTCAAACAGGAGACAAAAATTGCACATGGAGCCTGGCATAGTTGCACTCACTTTTAATCTCAGCACTCTGGAGGCAGAGTAGGTAGATCACTGTGAGACTGAGGCCAGTCGCATAGCAAATTCCTGGCCAGCTGAGGTTACAGGGAGACCTTGTCTAAAACAAAACAAAGCAAAACAAAAACAAAACAAAAAGACATCACCCTGCAACCTGCCAGGACACTTGCACAACCCCAAACCTGCTGCAGGGAGGCCTTTTTCCCCATCTCTGTACACCCTGTCACCAAAGTCCTGCTAGAAACCCTACAAACTACCAGATCTGCAAGCATCCACAGACCTGATCTGGTAAATTGTCTAACATTCCTTAATGTTCCATGCCATCTCAGCTCTGCTAGGACACTGGTGTGCTCACCTCAGGTCTCAAAGCTTTTCCAGAACTTCCATGGTGAGTTTTCTTTACCACAAATTCCTGGGCCCTGTCATCTCAGCTCTCAGACCTGCTCTGGTTGCTAGAATGCTTGTGCCTCCAGACATGTACATAATCCCAGCCTGATCTGTCAGTGAATCCGTTCAATAACAACTATGCAGCCAACACTGCTGTTCTAGGACTGTTCAAGGAATCTATACTAGAACATCAACCCAACACTTACACCTCTTCCTAGCTTAACTGAGACTGCTTGTTACACCCCATTTGCAGATCAGGCTTAAAGTGAGTCCAAAATGGAACCCCAAGCACGACACAGCTCAGCCATAACTTGACAAGTTGCGAAAACAGCAAAAAAAAAAAAACAAAAACAAAAACAAAAAAACCCATTCAGCCTAGAAATCACTTACTCATACCAACTAATAACACAAATGAGTTAAGTCCAGATGAATAGGTCTCATAAAAATAACACAAACAAGAGGATGGAGAGATGGCTCAGAGGTTAAGAACACTGATTGCTCTTGCAGAGGCCCTAAGTTTGATTCCTAGCACCCAAATAGCAGCGAACAAACATCAACAATTCCAGGTCCAGGGGATGCAACACCCACTTCTGACCTCTGTGGATGTTGCAGGGCATGGATACATTTACATACATTCAAGCAATACACTCATACACATAAAATAAAAATAATAAATAAAATAATTAGAAAACAACAAACAACATGAATAACCAAGGTAATATATCTACCACAGAAATTTCTACCTTCATCATGGTTCCAGAGAATAACAACATGGTGGGTAAACAATGATTTCAAGATGATAATATAAATATGTTCAAGAAAGTCAGAGGGGTATGAATAAAAGACAGAATGCAGACTCTGAAAACACAGTTGAATGAAATACAATGCACAATGTGAAATTAGAATTCAGTGAATAGATACTACTCTGAGGAAAGCCAAACTGAAATGAAAATTGAAATAAAAATGAAAATTGAAATGAAAAACTCAGGAATTCAAACAAAAAAATCTTGAGGAAAGAAGCATAAAGGATGAAATGGAACCGAGAATATCAGATCATGAAGACAAAGCTGGTTAACTGGATTGCTCAATCAAAAAAAAAGTCAAATCTAAATTAACTCAGGAGAGGAATATGCAAGACCTCTGGAACACAGTAAAAGAACAAACTTGGGTCCCGGTGGTCAGTCTTTGGGCCCTGCAGCCATGCTGAAGTGGAGCTGCCTGTTCGCTGACACTGCCCCATTGCAGCTCAAGGTCCGCGTGGGCCCAAGAGAGCTCGGCCATGGCATCTTTGCCCAGCGCTATGCGCACGAGGTGTTCAAATAGACCAACAGCTCCGTATCCAAGGGGCCCAGTCCTGCAGAGATCACATATGGCGTGAAGGCTGTTGCACGGTCCACCTGCCAGAGTCCCCAAGGCCTGGACCTACAGGGGCCCCTGGAAAGACAAGGAACAGATGTTGATTGGACCTGATGGGCAACTGATGAAGAGCGAAGCCCAGGCCTCAGAAGCTGACCTGCCCAGGGCACCCACTGCCTTCTCTTCATGCCTACTATCTGTGGCTGGGAAGGCGGTTTTCAGCCAGTGTGACCGGGCCCTGTGTGGACAGTGCATATACACCTGCTGGGGCTGCTGAGCTGTGGCCTGCATTCTGTGTGGCCTTGAAGACTACACAGATGTTTGTGAGAAGACTCTGAGCAACAGCTGTGCTATATTTGAAGCCTGAGTGGCCATGGATGGCAGTACTCCCTGGATGGCACAACATTTTCTCCATGAAGAGGAAGAGAGTGACTTTTATACATTGTTTTGTACCCCAGCAACAGAAGTGAATAAATCCCTATTTGCAAAAATAAGTAAATAAATAAATAAATAAATCAATAAAGACACCAAATTTAGCAGCCATGGGAATAGAAGATGGAGAAGAAGAAATTCAGGTCAAAGGCACAGAAAATGTTTTTAATAAAATAATAGAAGAAAATTTCCCAAATGTAGGAAACGAGATACCTATCAACACACAAGAGCTATACAGAACACCAAGTGTACAGAACCAAAAAATTAACTCCCCACATTGTAAAACTGTCAAAACACTAAATGTACAGAACAAAGAAAACATACTGAAGGCTATGAGATTGAAAGATCAAGTCACATATAAAGGCAAGCCCATCAGAATAACAGCTGATTATTCAGTGGAGTACGAAAGCCAGAAGGCAGCCCTTCAGAGAGTTCTGGAAGCAATACAAAGAGCTGAAGAAAGGAATGACTATACCCAAGGGGTTGAGAAAGGAAATCCAATGAAGGTATAACTGTGGAAAATTACAGCTACATCACAAATGAAAACAGAAATAAAAATGACAGGGTTCAATACTCATCTTTCAATAATAACACTCGATATTAATGGTATCAACTCCCCAGTAAAAAGACACTGAAAAATGAATCAGATTAGAAAACAGGGTAAATGGTTTTGCTGCTTCAAAAAACACACCTCACCAACAACAATTCATACCATCTTAAGAGAGTAGAAAGAAATATTCAAAGCAAATGGAACTAAAAAACCAGCAGTAGTAGCTCTTCTAATATCTGACAAAAGTCTACTTCAAACTAAAACCAGTCAGAAGTTAGAGGGAATTCATTAAAAGAAAAATCAACCAAGAAAAAGTTACAATCCTAAATATTTGTGCACCTCACATAGGGGCATCAAATTCATTTTTAAAAACTTTCATAGCTCCAAACTGTCATATTGACTCAAATACAGTGATGGCTGGTGATTTCAGTACCCTGCTGTAATAGATTAATCAGACAAACTCTAAACAGACAAACCCTGGATTTAAATGACACCATAAATCAAATGGACTTACAGATATCTACAGAACATTCCATTAAAAAAGAAATACACTTTCTTCTCAGCAGCACAGGGAACTTTCTCCAAAATTAATGATGTGGGTATAAAATTAAATATCAACAACAGTAAAAACTGAGAAAAGCATGAAAATCCATGGAAACCAAACAACAAATTACTGAAAGAAATGAATCTTGGGAGAAATAAAAAATGAAATTTAAAATTTCTTCAGATTATGTAAAATGTAGCATTAAAATTATTTTTACCTGTCTGTTTTGACTATTTATATGTATACTTTTATGGAACTTTTTGGCATTTCATACAATACATCTTAATCATATTTATACCCCTCCCCTATTTGCATCCCCCACCACCCACATAATTTCATGCATTCTTTCATATATATTAAGGCCTATCAAGTCAAGTTTTTCTACCCAGATGTCTCCCAGTGTGACTTCAAAAACTGATGCCAGGTCAGCCTGTTTATCATCACTCCCTTAAAGAAGACTGACTTTCCTACACCCATCAGTGATCAGTTTCCAATAGTTCCTCAGTGAAAGTTGGGGCCTCCTGCCCACTTCCCCATTGTATGTTGGATTTATCTGATTAAATTTGAATAGGTCTTGTTCATTTTGCACAACATAGTATAATTAATGAATTATGTGATTACATTTATTATTTGTAACCATCAATTGGAATAGGGAATTGAAAGATAAATTTAAAACCATACATCTAGAATACTCAAGTTTCTGCTTTGTGATATATGTCAGCTTATTCTTATTTTCCTTTACTCTGTAAATGCAAAAAATGCAAAGTCAATATAAGTTCCACTTTCTTTTTAAAAATATTTTATTATTTTTATTTTGTGTTATCAGTATATTGCCTGCAAGTATGTAAGTGCACCTGTGTTATGCAGTGCCCTCAGAGGTCAGAAGAGGGTGTCAGATCCCCCAGAACTGGAGTTAGGACAGTTTTTAGCTGCCATGTGGGTCCTGGGAATAGAACCTGGGTCCTCTGCAAGAGCAGCCCGTGCTCCTAACCACTGAGCAATCTCTTTAGCCCTTATAAGTTCCACTTTCTTAGTAATTGTTTCTCTAGCACTCTCTGTTTCCAATATTAGAAAATATTGACAGTTTTGATTACTAAATAATTTTCTTTGATGAGTCCATGAGAGTAACCAAAAGAGTAGAAATGGTGGCCTAGAGTTGCAGAGTCAGATGAGCAATTAATCTTAGCCCCTTAATACCCTGGTCCAGCTTTGTGACCCATGATAAAGATTTTTCTGAGTGCCTTATTATTGATTCCATATTTTGGTCCTTTTTCATTACTCTCAAATATGATTATCTAGTAATGGGAAGAATCTACTTGTCACTAGCTCTGATTTGAGCCATCACCCAGATTTCTATACTTCCCTCAATCCCTTCAAAGTGAAGAAAATTAAGGGCAAGTTGGGAAGATTTCACCGAATATTTAAGTATAATTCTATTTGTTTTTTCTCTAAGAAATTCTCAGCCCTAATATTTACATAGTTTCAAGTGTTGCTAATATAATCTCATAAAACCATAAAATCAATTTTACAATTTATTAGATCAGTATGAATATGAAAGCACAACATACAAATTCTTTGGGACATAATGAAGGCACTCCTAAGAGGAAAATTTAAAGCCTTAAATGCCTATGCCAGAAAATTGGAAAGACTTCATATAAGTAAATGAATGATGGACCTGAAAGCCCTGCAAAACCAAGAGCAAACACATAAAAAGAGTCACAGGAAGAGATAAATAAAATCAAAGCTGAAGTTAATGAATTAGAAACAAACTAAAGAACAATGAAACTGAGAGTCGGTTCTTTGAAAAGATTGGCAAGACTTACACATCTTCTTCCAAATAAACACAAAGAAAGAGATATTGGACCCAAATTAACAAACACAGAGGTGAAAAAATAAACATTACAACAGACCAGGAGATAATTCAGAAAACCTTAAAGACCTACTTCAAAAGTGTATATTTCACTAAACTAGAAAGTTGAAAGGAAATGGATAAATTTCTATGTATGTACAACCTACCCAAATTAAATCTAAATGATAGAAAACCAATTAAATAGACACAGTAATTTAAATCCAATCTGGGAAGACCTATCAGCCTGTCCCAAAACAGTGGAATCTGAAGTTGGAGGACAGGTCCTGACTATCTTAGGAGTGGGTAGACATTTGTCAGGAATGTCCAGGAGGTGATTGCAAGCACCCACTGTGCCATGCCCCCTTGCACCTCTCCCACCGGGGGATAGGCACCCAAGGTCAGGCAGATCTATTTTAGGAGTTCTTAAACCTTTTATTTCATAATGAGAAGTCATAATGGATGAACAGTTAGCTGTTGAGAACATAAGATTCCATGTGTAGCCCTCATTTCAAGAAGAAAAGTTAAGAAAGTATGATTTCTCAATTTTCATAAAGCCTGGGAGATTCAAGTGTATTTATAAATATTTAAATTTTCCTGTTTCCTCTCAGAAATGCACTGTTTATTTGTTGAATGGCTCCCCACCTGCAGTGCTGGGACCAGCAGCAGCACCTGGGAAGTGGCAGGTACCCAGCTTCCCATTTGTCACCTGAGACCTGATGAGTCAGAATCCTGAGTGTGTGCTCAGGTCCCTGAGTTCTAACCACTCCCTGGGTGATTCTCTGATCTGCTAAGGACTGAGAACCACTGACTTGGGGGCCAGAAAACCCCAAGCTCACTACGCAAAGGCTTTGTGGAAATTTAGATGGCTCCACATCCCAGGTGAAATGGTGTCAGAGAAAGTGAAGCAATTTTGTCTAAGTTCAGTCTTCCATTTCCAACTATGATCCCCCCCAAGAAAACTTGTTCTCAAAGGAAATAGTATGTTTTCAAAACCCATGATTATGGATGAGAAATATCAGAAGCTGCAGATCAGCCAGGAGAGCTGCCCATACAAAATTCCTGAAGTGAGTTTTCCAACCTTGGGTTATGAGAGGGAAATATATACTTAAGGAAGTTCTAAACTATCTTATAATCTTGTTTAGTTTGGAGGAGTAACAGAATATGATTATAATACTTCCTAAATAAGAACAGGTTTATAAATCATATGGACTTAATTCATATTAATAAAGGGACCATTCATGATAACTAATAATAGAGTTAGCACCTTACTTGATTGTATGTGTGAAGTTTCTATAAAACATTTAAACACATCCCTAAATGCTCTCTGATGCCAGCAGGAGAGGCTGACATGTTTCTTGTAATTTTTTTTCTTTAAACATATATATGTAGTTTTGAACTGAAACTCAATTCTTTGCTTAAGCATGCTAAGTCAAGATTTTCCTATCCTGTAGAGATTAAAATTCTTAATTCCCAGTTGATGCTACGTCTGTGTGACTCAGTGAGACCTGTTTTAGGTCGGGTTCAAGTATCCCATCCTCTCATACAAATGAATGTGTTATTCAGCTTACTTCTCAATCTTCTGACTGTCTACCTTTCGAGCTAGAAGATTCATAAATTGATATTAAATGAATCAATGCAAATTTTTGTTTTGAACAGTAATTCTGTTTATCACTTTATCAACATCAAAGAAAAACAAATTTAAAAGACAAAATTTGGAAAGAGGGGAACTGGGCAAAACAAAAAACTAAGATCTCTGGTTCTCTTGCTTTCTACTGTGGCACATGAGGCTTTGAAGGAATCAACAACATGAGACTATTATGGAAGGATCAAAATGGTGAATGTAGCACACAGAGCAGGAATCAAAAGCCTTTCAACTGTGCCACCAAAAACAGAAGTTCAAAACATCTAGTTCATTTAGTGGGGTTTGTATCTCTAATATAGAAATTCTTGCTTATTTAAAAACCTATGTTGGGTTTAACTCAGGATGTTCCTGTCACAGGATCTATAATTACACTTTTCTCTCACCTGATTGATTCTCTCACTCTAAAAGATATTTTCATTATAATCAAAGCCCAGCAATCACTTAGTGTCAGGATGTAAACATGGAATGGTTGGATTTTATGTTCATTCTTTGCAAAACACATGTGAGAGAATATAGCAAGGCTGTTTGTGGGTTGTCACAGGAGACACAGACACTAGGTGGAAAATAACTGGGACTCATGTGGGATCAGACAGCACTGACCTCAGAGTTAAGTGTCTGAGGTTTCACTTGTAAATAAATGAATTTGTAAGTAGACACAAGAAAAGATCTAATAAGATTTCACTGGACTTTGCTCCTCTAAATTCTAACAGAACAATTGTATAGTTCATGCCTAGAACTAATTTATAGAAAGAAAAATATGCAGGAACATGAGACTTACTAACCTCTCATCAAGTCCTTAAAAATGTGAATGCATTTCAGTGGTGGAAGAATTTCAGGTTATTTAAAATCCACTAAGTATCTAAATGTAGGTCATGAACTGAAATATGATTCTCCCCTATCTGAAACATAGATCACTTTAAATTTCTAATCCTTTACTGAACTTGTACTCCGAATGTTGATTAATTTCTTTCACATATAAAAACACCTCAAGAAATAATTCTTGGGGCTGGAGAGAAGGTCCAGTGGTTAAGAACAGTGATTGTTGTTGCAGAAGATCCAGGTTCAAATTCCAGCACCCACATGGCAGCTAAGAACTGTCCATAACTCCAGTCCTAAGGGATCCGACAGCCTCTTCTGACTTCTGCGGACATTGCACGACGTGGGTGCACTTACCTACATGTAGGCAATACACGCATAAACATAAGATGAAAATAATAAATAAAAATTTTTAAAGAAGTTTTTAAAAAGAAATAGTTGTCTTTCTTTGCAACTGTCTTTTCTTGTTCTATATGCTAGTAAACATTTGATGCTACAGTTGAAGGCCAGTGTAATGAGCAGCAGTTAAATAAGAAGAGGATTCAAATAGAAGTTGCTTGATCCTGAAAACCCTGCATGAACTGAAATCAGACGATTAAATGAAGAGTAACATGTGAATAGTCCCTATGCATAAGTGTTACTTACTCTAGATTTCAATAAAACTTTCAAAGTACTTTGAAAAGCAATAAAACTACCCATTTTGACACATGGTATCCAATGACAGAGTCTCTACTGGAAAAACTGACAATATTGTTTGCTAAGAGACAATAGCAGTTTCCAGCCCAGAGCCAAACCATGTATTAAAGTCCACGTTCGTATTTCTTCAAATGTATTTACGATCTGCTAAAATGGTGCCATGTTGTAGCCTCAGGTGACCAAGCCACTGTTCTGAAACCTTTCATCCACAACCTATCACTAGATTTCTATTGATAATTTAAAACAAAGGAATGGATTTCTACTGCGGAAATGGAACTTCATCAGAAAAACACCAGAGTGTTTCCATTGGAGGGCAAGTGATAGAGAACATCTATTGTCACCTGTAACTACTGGCTTACTTGAAGATATTGTGAGCTGTAAGGGGACAGGTTAAATATGTTTTCACTTTTAGGTTCCAAAGAGGTAGAGAGTATAGCTTATACATTAAAATAGGCAGTTAAAAAGGGTCATGCATGATATACTGCCTGGTGCAGTAGTGGAATGACTATTATAGAAATAAACAACCACTTTTAATTGGATTTAAGGTGCACTTAATAAGATGGATCTTTATCTGAAAATGATATCAAGTCTAGAATCTTATGGCTAGAAAGAACTTGGCCCATATGAGGGAACCTAATACTGCTTTTCTGCTAATTGACAGAGTATTAAATTAGCTCATAATGACTTATTGTTATGTAGGACCCCCAGCCTGGGGTACCCTACATCCACGGGAGGCCGCACCCCAATAACTCAGTCCTCAGACCAGGAGATGCAACAAGCAATAGGATTTAATCGTTTGTACAGACGAGGCTCCTGCCTCACTCAGAGAGAGAGAGAGAGAGAGAACAGCAGCCCAGAGCTCAGCTTACAGGCTTCTTTTAAAGGCAAAATCCACAAACTACAAGCAGTAGAAGTGGGAAGGGGTAGTTTCGGGTAAGCGGCAGAAGCGGCAGAAGTGGGAGGGGGAGCAGCAGTAGTGGGAGGAAGTTTCAGGTGATTTTCAGCTTTATGCATGGAGCATGAAAAGGTCAGCTTTTTCTCAGTAGTTAGAATTTTATATCTTACTTCCTTGTACAGTTTCCCAGAATATCCTTCTTTTGGTCTGGGGGGGCTTGGTTTGATTCCATCATTGCCCCCTTTTCTTATGGCAAGATTTTAATAATAAAATCTATGGGTTTTCTGGAAGCATCATATAGCTGCATTGTAAGAAGTTGTGTTATAGCTTTTAAGCAAGGTCAGTGAGTACCAATGTGATGATGGCAACAAGGATGATCAAGGCTACAGAAATGATGATGATAGCAACTAATTCCCAGTCGGAGTAGTCAGGAGAACCATGTAGGGTCCTTTCCATAGTGGTTTAAGAGTCTTTACATTGTGTCTTCTTACGTACACCTGATCTCCAGTTTGGTAGGAGTGAGGCGTTTGTGGACTCCCAGGCCGGTAGACAGCAGCCAAAGGCTTCCAAACCTGGTTCTGGATGATATGAAGGGCTTGGAGTCTTGTTTTCAAGCTGGAGTTATCAAAGAAAAAGGGCAAGGGGGAAAAAGTTACATTGAGAACAGGAGGTGGCCCTCCTAAAAGAATTTCGTAGGGGGTTAGACCGTGTATAGCAGGAGTATTTCTAGCTCAAAAGAGAGCTAGAGGTAGGAGCTGCACCCAGTCTTTAGTGCCAGTCTCTAAAGCTAATTTGGTTAAGGTCTCTTTAATAGTTTTATTCATTCCCTCTACATGTCCTAAACTCTGGGGTCTGTAAGCACAATGTAATTTTTAATTAATCCCCAGTGCTTTGGCCATTCCCTGACTTACCTGGGAGACGAAGGCTGGGCCATTATCAGACCCAATTACCTTAGGCAGTCCAAATCGAGGGAAAATGTCTTCAATCAGTTTCTTCACCACTATCTGGGCTGTTTTTTTGGGGGGGGGGCGTTGATAGCAGCGTGGCGGGGTTTAAGGTGACAGGGCTACCAAACTTGATCTTTTTCCCATGTGTCTCCGCAAGTATTTGCTGACAGTCATGGGGAATCTCAGTACCTTTCTTGGGGGCTGGTAGCAGCATGGTGGGGTTTAAGGTGGCAGGGCTACCAAACTTGATTTTTTCTGGATTTAATAATAGTGCCTGGTAATGGGTCACTCTGGCATTTGACAACCATCTATCAGGAGGCTGTCTAATGATAGACTCCACTGCATGTGGTGTTATAACAGTCAGGGGCTGACCCATAGTGAGTTTGTCTGAATCTTTTACCAGGGATGCTATTGCCACCATGATTCTCAAGCATGGGGGCCAGCCAGCAGCCACATTGTCCAGTCTCTTTGAGAGATAAGCCACTGGCCTTTTCCAGAGTTCCAAAGTCTGAGTAAGAACTCCTTTTGCCATTCCATTATATATGTGATAAAAGGTTTTGTCAGATCTGGCAATCCTAACACTGGAGCCGTCAGCAGCGTTTTTTTTATTTTATCAAAAGTTTTTTGGTGTTCTTCAGTCCAGACAAAAGGGGTCCCATCCTTTGTTAAAGGGTATAGAGGAGCCGCTCTCTCGGCGAAGCCCGGTATCCATAGTCTACAGAATCCTGTGCTTCCCAAGAATTCTGAGTCCTCTGGCTGAGGTTGGTGGGGGGATAGAGGCTACTGCCTGTTTTCTGCTTTCTGTCAGCCAACGTTGCCCTCCCTCCAACCTATAGCCCAAATAGTTCACCTGCTGTATGCAGATCTGGGCTTTCTTTGCTGAGGCCTGGTATCCAAGGTCCCCCAGTCTCAGTAGGAGAGTCTCTGTACCTTGTAGACAGCCAGCTTCTGTCTCAGCTGCTAAGAGGAGGTCATCCACATATTAAAGAAGCATAATCTGTGGGTTTCTTACCCGAAAATCAGCCAAATCACGGTGTAGAGCTTTATCAAACAGAGTAGGGGAGTTCTTGAATCCTTGGGGAAGTCGTGTCCATGTTAGTTGTCCGATATTCCAGCTTCAGGGTTTTTTTTAATTTAAAAGTGAAGATGGGCTGGCTAACCTGGCTCAGCCTTAGGCAGAAGAACGCATCCTTTAGGTCAAGTACAGTATACCACCTGTGACTAGGAGGTAAAGAACTCAGGAGATAAGAAACAGTGGGATGGATATCTTCTATCCTCTGATTGACTTCTCTTAAGTCTTGAACTGGTCGATAATCATCTGTCCCTGGCTTTTTCATGGGGAGCAGTGGGGTGTTCCAAGGGGATTGGCAAGGGTGAAGTATGCCCATTTGCAAAAGTCTCTGAATGTGGGGCCTGATTCCGTCTCGGACCTCTTTGCTCATAGGGTATTGTTTGATTGAAACCGGAGTTGCAGATGGTTTTAGTATAACCACTATTGGAGGCTGATTGTGTGCTAGTCCTGGGCCTCCTGTATTGGCCCATGCTGAGGGGATTTTACTTAGCCAATCAGATATACCAGGAGTTCCTGCTATCGGTCCCTCATATAACCAATGTTTATCTTCCAGCCACAAGGTTAATACCTGTAGTGGAGCTCCATCTTTTGCTTTTACAGTAGCTCCCTTTCTAGTGAAATGGATGTAGGCTCTCAGCTTAGAGAGCAAATCTCTCCCAAGAAGAGGGTGTGGACAGCCAGGGACCAATAAGAACGAGTGAGAGACTCATCCTGTGCTGAGGTCCACTTTTCTTTTTGTGGTCCAGATCTGTATGTTTTTTCTCCAGTGGCCCCTTGGACCCAGGCTGTCTTGGAACTCATAGGTCCCTCAGTTGTTGTTAGGACTGAGTGCTGAGCTCCTGTGTCTACCATGAAGGTAGTCAATTGCCCCCCTATCTTTAAGGTTACCCTGGGCTCAGGGGGGAGCTCCTGGCCCCGACTTCCCTAGTTCCCTAGAGTCAGGACTGGGATTTTCTTTTGAAGTCTGTTCAGCTTTTTCAGACATTCTCGAGCCCAATGTCCTCTCTCCTTGCAATAGGCACACTGGTCTTTTATCTACTTGGGGCCTTTCTTGTCTCCCAGGTTTTTACCTGGTCCTGGTCCTGTTCCATGAACTACTGTGGCCAAAATTTGACTTATTTTTTTATTTTTTTAATCCTCTCTAGCTTCCTGCTCTTTTCTGATTCTGTCCTCTCTTTCTTCTAAAGTTTCTCACTCATTATAGATTCTTTTAGCTTTTCTTACTAAATCCTGTAAGGAGTACCCCTGGAGGCCCTCCAGCCATTGGAGCTTACCATGAATGTCAGGAGCTGATTGTCCTATAAAGGCCATAATAAGACCTGCCTGACGCTCCTGGGCTGTGGGATCAAAAGGGGTGTACATCCGATATCCCTCTATTTTCCTTGGGTTATAGCATGTACCTTTGTCAAATTGGTTGGGAACCTTCCGGCCCCTTTGAGACCTGCTAACAGAGTCTGGCAATAAAGACGGAGACACTCCCTACCGGCCACGGTTTCAGGGTCCCAGTTAGGTCTGGTCAGAGGAAATCCTGTGTTTATTTTATTTGGGAGCAGGGTGGGTCTCCCATCCTGCCTGGGGACATTTTTCTGGGCCTCCAGGATGACTCGCTGTCTTTCTTCTGTGGTTAGAAGGGCCTGGAGGAGTTGCTGACAATCCTCCCAGGTGGGTTGGTGGGTGAGGAGAATAGACTTTATTAAAGCAGTTAGAGCCTGAGGATCCTGAGAAAAAGTGGGGTTATGAGTCTTCCAATTATACAAATCAGAGACTGAAAAAGGCCAGTACTGGATCTGATCCCCTATAGTTCGGAGGGGAAAAACCTGGGCAGTCCAGGTTCCATCAGAGGGGCCCCCTCTATCCCTCCTTAAGCAGAGTCTATAAGATAGAGGAGGGGATTTTTCAGGTTCAGTGGAATCAGGAGAGGGATAAGGTAGTTCTTGGGGTGGAGGTGCCTGCGCAGGTGGATAGGGAGGTGGAGGATCAAGGAGGGTTAGGGAAGCTTGGTCCTCAGGGAGGACTGGCTTTTGCTTCTTCTTCTCAGGGGCAGACTGAAGGGGCAGGAGGGAAGAAGTAAGACTCAGGGGAGCAGAAGGGGTACAAGGTCCCTGGTCAGTCTCTCCAGTTCCCCTAGGGGGTAGGAATGGCCATACCCAAGATGTAGGGTTCCGGGCCAAGTCTTCCCAGGTGACTATGTAGGCCACCTGGTCTGGATGTCCGTGTGGTCAAAAGTCCCATCCCTTGGCCATCCTTTTTCAAAAGAGGGCCATACAGAGGAACAGAGACTCTGCCACTTCTTCTTTTGGACCTCCAATGATAAGTTGTGGGCCCGTTCCACAACCTCCTTCCAGTATTCCAGAGTTAAGCTTAAAGGGGTATTTAGCGATTGACCCATGGTGGAGGTCACAGGAGAGGGGGAGAGTAAGAAGGAAAGAAAGAGAGAGAGAGAAAATATGCCACTCCAAATAATAATGACCAGTGGGTGTGTTTATAGACGAGTACCTAATGTTGCCCAGTTTTTCTTCTGCAGGGGACATGAATTTATCTGGGATTCACGCCTGGGACCCCCTTACCCTTTCACAGGAGTCTTTTGGCGGTGAGCGCCCTGTGGCTCTTATTTGCTCGACCCGTGCCCACGGGGCTTTTCCAGTGGCTGGAGAGAGGGATGGAGAGGAGAGAAAAATACAGATATGGGTTCTTGTCTCCACCCATGCGGGCAGTTGGGGTCCGCTAAGAGGGCTAAGAGCCTTTGGCTTACATTAGGGAGTAGCCCTGACCAGAAAACCTCAATTGCCCTTTTGCCTTTAACAGTCCCACGTGAAGACTCAAACCGAGAATAAAAGGAAGGAAAAAAAAAAAGGAGGAAAGTTTAAAATAAAGAGCATTGAGAAAATTACAAAACCAGACCTCCCTCTATATAACTAACACAACCATCAAGCATACATACCACATTAAATCACATTCGTGTGGACCAGTCCTTCTTTCACTCAGACACACGCTGCACCCACCATTCTCACTTTTGGGATCCCTGTACACAGACACAGACAATACACAGAACAGAGAATCCCCGGTGCGTGCTTCTTAACTCAAGAACTGAAAGTACAGAGTGGGAGGGGAGCAGCCAAGCTGAACTCCCTTCTTCTTCCAGGGGAAGGAAAGCTTCGCTGTCCTTCCCACTCCAGACCACTCCGGTCCCTAAGGCCAGAGTGTCAGAACCAGGGGCCTCTGGGCACATCTGCCACTCCCACTGGTTTTTTTCCAGAATACAGACTTACAGGTCCTGCACAGGCACAAATGTTCAGATGGAACGTTCCCAGAACAGGAAATGACTTACAGACATTAAGACCAAGACAAACTACAAGATGTCCTTACCTCCTGCTGATCTGAGGAAATGGGTCTGGGGGCAACCAAATCCCAGACGAGCCCCCAAATGTAAGACCCCCCCCCAGCCTGGGGTACCCTACATCCACGGGATGCCACACCCCAATAACTCAGTCCTCAGACCAGGAGATGCAACAAGCAAGAGGATTTAATCGTTTGCGCAGACGAGGCTCCTGCCTCACTCAGAGAGAGAGAGAGAGAACAGCAGCCCAGAGCTCAGCTTACAGGCTTCTTTTAAAGGCAAAAACCACAAATTACAAGCAGTAGAAGTGGGAGGGGGTAGTTTCGGGTAAGCAGCAGAAGCAGCAGAAGTGGGAGGGGGAGCGGCAGTAGTGAGAGGAAGTTTCAGGTGATTTTCAGCTTTATGCACGGAGCATGAAAAGGTCAGCTTTTTCTCAGTAGTTAGAATTTTATATCTTACTTCCTTGTACAGTTTCCCAGAATATTCTTCTTTTGGTCTGGGGGGACTTGGTTTGATTCCATCAGTTATACCCACAGATTAATGCATCTTTCAACTCTCACCAGAGAAGCTTCCTCACACTGCAGATTGTGATTAACACAGAAACCCACAACTGGCCTATACGTAGAGAATAAGAGACTGCAGAGTTCTTATTGCTGAATAGGACACCTACATGAAACTTCAGCCTCCCACGGCTCAGGGACCATCGAGAAGAGGAGGCAGAAAGATAGTAAGAGCCAGGGGTTGTAGATGACAACAAGGAAACAGAGTTTTTCAGACCCCTGATTGGTTGCTCATCTGAATTGACAGCAAAGCTGACAGAATGCCCAAGTCCCATGTAAGCTCAAGCCAGACAAAATGCAGGTGACTATGAGGAACTGAATAAGAAACCCTAATCTTATCTAAGGAGTAAAAATGGCTGCTGGGAAGGGGGAGAGTTGGTATCTTTTCAGAGTGTGATTTTGGAGACACAAATGTGATTCTATAGGCCTCTCTCTTAATATTAATATATATTTATTACACAATATAATATTGGGTGGGAAATAATAATAAGGGGTGTAGGTAAGGAAGAGGATACAAATACAATAAAAATATTATATGAAATACAAAAAATTCAATAAAAAGAGAAAAATGCATTGAAACACTAACCGTTGAAATAAGTATTGATGAACTAACAAACAGTGCTTCAGGAACTTTCTACTGCAGTTACCAGATCTTTTAACATCCCAACTGCTCTCACAATTTCTATTCTCAAAGTGATGATGACAAATGTTACCACACTGAGTGGCTTCCTCCTCCTGGGGTTTTCTGACAACCGGGAGCTGCAGATCCTGCATGGTTTGCTCCTCTTGCTGATGTACCTGTTGGGCTTGGCAGGCAACTTCATCATCATCATCACCGTCACAATGCTGGACCCACAGGTCCATTCTCCAATGTATTACTTCCTGAATCACCTTTCCCTTCTCGATCTCTCCTCCTTAACTGTCACTGTCCCCCAGTCATTCACAATTCCCTGACTGGCAGAGGATACATTTCCTATGCCCAGGGTATGCTGCAGATTTTTCTTCTTCATATCCTTGGTTTTGGCTGAGGTGGCCATTCTCACAGTTATGTCGTATGACCGCTATGTGGCTATCTGCTTCCAACTGCAATATGAGGTCATTATGAGTCCCACAAAGTGCTGGTGGGCTGTGACAGCTGTGTGGATAAGTGGAGGCATCTCAGGAATCTTGTACTTAGCAACCACATTCTCTATCAGATTCTGCAGGGCCAAAATAATCCACCAATTGTTCTGTGATGTCCCCCAGCTGCTCAAGCTCTCCTGCTCTAATGATTATCTTTGAGTGGTTGGTGTGGCTACCTTTATGTCTTCATTGGGGTTTGCCTACTTCATCTCCATTGGCCTCTCCTATGTCCAGATATTCTCCACAGTTCTCAGGATTCCCTCTGCTGAAGGACAGTCTAAGGTCTTCTCCAGCTGCTTGCCTCACCTCTTGGTTGTATCATTTTTTATGTCCACAGGTGTCTGTGCCTATCTCAAGCCAACTTCAGACTGGACAATTACTCTAGACCTCATACTTTCTATCTTGTACACAGTACTTCCCCCAACATTCAACTCGGTTATCTACAGTCTGAGGAATGAGTCCATGAAGGGGGCTATAAGAAAGCTACTGTTAGGTAGAGAATTCACTCATGCTAAAATATTTTTGACCTGTTTGAAATAACTGTCAACTTATACACAGAAATATTTTTCGGTCATTGCTATTCTTTGAATTTGTAAAATCAACTATGATTAATATACTTTAGCTGTAGATAAACCATATTATGTAACCATAATCCTTAAGGAAGTATTTCTGGTTTCTTTACATTTTACTATTGAAACCATTCTTTCTCCTTCAAATTATGATAAAAGAAACAATCACAACCTTGTAACATTGACCTAGTCCTTTTGATCTCCCAATGCACTCACAGAGAAAACACTGTCAACCAAGCACATAACTTCATTGCACAGAAAATATGATGTTAATAAAAATAACAAAAGTGATACATTTACACAAAATTCTACTCATCAAATCATTGTTTTCATATCAACCACTCATTTCAAGTTTTTCTTTTAAATTCATTTTAACATTCACATATTAAAATGGAATTTTATGACATCACCAGGCTCATTTTTTATTCTTATTTTTGTAAATTTCCTGTAATCACAGTTTTCAAAACAAATTGAAACTCGTCTAAACATTCACTCATTCACATGTATTATATTCAATATTTTATTCCTATAAATAATGCTAAAAATTACAATTTTGCTGTACATGTTGGCACAAGCCTTTAATCACAGCATTCCAGAGGCAGAGGCAAACAGATCTCTGTGAGATCTAAGCGAACCTGGTCTACATGGAGTTCTAGGCCTGTTAGAGCACAAGACCTGGCCTGTCTCAAAAAAAGGTGAAATTTTGTTTCCAAATTCTAAACAATGGCTTTATTAAATGAAAGTGTAAAAAATGTGCATCTCCCTTAAATTATATGATCGTATGGCTTTCCAAAACCACATCATTATATGGAAAAATTAGCAATGTAGGGCCATATCACTTCTATTATAAAATGCACATGATTTTATTATTTCATGAGGAATGATTCAATTCATAATATGGAACTAATACCAGGTACTTGGACCACAAGGATAAGTGGCATTGAGAATGTTGGAGATTTGTTAGAGTAGCAGTAATCTCCTTTACTGTTTTCAAGAGCATGAAAGCTCAACAGACGAAACACTGATAATACTCATCAGTTGCAATATTTGTTTTCAATTTATGCAGTTTTCTTCGATAATATGTAAGGAATTTCATAGGAATGATAATTCCTTGATTCACAGAAGAAAAATTGTTCAGTCCCTCACTATTTCAATATCTGAGGCCATCTATTCTATGTACCCTTTGTATACAGCACATTGAGATTGATATTTTCAAACTAGTTACAACAGAAGAATCCATCAGGTTTTTCAAGTTATAACCTCATGTGACTTATCACTGTATTTTAACATCTTCAGATATTAGAATGTACAATCTACCTGCGAAACTTGTGAATTATATTTGATTCATTTTGTGTTACCAATGAAATACTTTCAAATAATTTCAAAAAATCCTTTATTGGATTGTTATTTTATTAGTTTATTAAATTCCAGAATGAAGAAATCAATTCTTTTATCTATGTGCATATTCTCATTTTTATTGTATTCATTTACATATTTTTGCTAAAAATTATTGTATTATTATTACTGCCTGACATGAGTAGAGAGTCAATCTCTCTTTCATCAAGTACTTTATTTATTCTCCTGCCTTCATAGATACATATATATTGAGTTTCATCATTCCTTCTACTAATTTAATATAATGAGTACCTTTCAGATCATTGGAAATATATAAAATAATGTTTGAAATGTTATCACCTGTGAAATTAAATTTTGTTTCCCCATAAGTTCAAAAAGATTTAGTGTATGCTGCAAATAAAATGATTTGATCAATTCTTTGTGAAATGAACATGTTTCTCAGGAGACAAACCATATAATTTTACATATCTGGAGATGATTTAAACACAACTCAAGTTCTAGCAATGGGAAGGGCAATGGCCAATCTAAGACTTTTGATAGCCTTAAATGTCAGAATTCTGACATTACTCTTCCTTCCTTCCAAGAGATAAAAGAAAAACTCCCTGTCCTGGTTGCCCTACATCTAGAATGCAGGCATACACCAGGGCTGCAGCACTAGATGTTCCTGCTGAACACTGTAGCTTAGAGAAAGCACTATGGAAAAGGAGTACATAAGAAAGAGCATTTGTTTCTCTAAATGTCATAGGATAATGTGTTCAGTTTTGTAGACGAGTCTGTGGATGTAGAAACTAGTGCCAGAATCTGCAGAATACTCAGTGTCTGTGGCTGTCTGTATCAGCAGCGTGGGCCACGCTGAGCTGTTCATGCCCCTGGTTCATCTCTTCCAAGCTACATTATCTGTCTTCCCAAAAGACTGTCTGTGGTACCATGCATTCTTAATTAAACTTTTTCTTTAAGAGAATGTCTCTCTGTAGCCCCACTGGCCTGGAAGTCACTGTAAAGATTAAGCTGCCCTTGATCTCACAGAGATACCCTTGCCTCTGCCTCCCATGTGCCAAGATCAATGACATATGGCACCATCTCTGTCTAAATAAACTTTTTTTTTAAGCTCAGGGTGAAAGACAAAAATGAAAAGCGTTCTCAAAATTCAATACAAGTGCAAAGAAGATAAAAATATAGAATTTTTTATTTTATTTATTATTTTATTTTATGTGTATGCATGTATTGCCTGCATGCAGGTAAGTACACCCATGTCATACAATGCCTGCTGAGGTCAGAAGAGGTTGTTGGATTCTCTGGGACTGGAATTACGGACAGTTGTGAACTGCCATGTGGGTGCTGGGATTTGGACCTGGGTCTTCTGCTAGAACAACCACTGTCCTTAACCGCTGAGCCATCTCTCCAGCCCCTAAGATTATTTTTTATAGCCTAATAATTCACGGGTGTGGTGACACTATTAATGGCGAAAGAAGAGATGGGAGAAAGAATGAGTTACAAATGATGTTTCTTAAATTCATTTATGCTCATATTACATCAAATAACTCAATTTTACCTTCCTTACCAGTGAGGAAATGAAGAAATTGTTTTCAGTGTGACCCTGCAGGCACGTTTCCTTCTTTGCTTCCATTTCTGCCATATTTCTCCATTAAAACACATCTATATCCATTTGTCTAAAACATAATGTATTTCTACTTTCAGCTCTGAGTTGCCTTTTAACATATAGGCCAAAGTATTATTCCTTGTGTAAGTTGGGTTATCATCTGATGCTGAGAACAGGATTCTTGGTAAGCAGGTGAACTAAGAAGTGCAAGGGCTCCACAGCCAGCTTCAATTTCTTCAGTTCTAGTTACTGTCACAGTAACACAACATTACAAAACACAACTTACAGGAAACAATACTTGGTGAGTGTCATACTTGCTTTTGGAGATAGATTTTTTTTTTCTGCTTGAAGGAGCTTTGGTACAGAGTGGGGATTTACCTACAGGAAAAATGAACACGGATGAGCGCTCTTTTGGACAAACACTGTTCTTGCTTTCATCCCACCTTGATTTGCAGGGAATGGGTAGTATGTTCCTGTTGAAACTTAGTGTATTGGTTTGCACAAAAGAATTCTTCTCATATTCTGTGTTCACATAAAGTTGTTTTACTTTACATGTTTCTGAGAAAGGAAGCCATGCACAACCTAAGTTTATCTTTACAAGAATTTGCATCATGCACTTTATAGATTGTGTCCACAGTGGAGACGCTACTTTTATCTTAGCCACCTAGTCATCCTTTCAGTCATCACATCCACTGCTGCAATTCTGCTATGCTTGTTACAAGCACACTTCATTTTCCTTAATAATGTCTCCATATTATAAGAGTAGGATGTGCTTCCCAGCACCCATGCCAGGTGGAACATACTGCCTGTAAACCTAGCCCCAGGGGATCCAATGGCACCTTTTTGGTTTCATAGACACCCACATATGTGTGCTCACATGCAGACATATAGAGAAGGCATGTCTGAAGCCTACCTACCAAACATCCCTCCTATCTAGGTAAGAACACAGACTCCTGTTGCCAACTCCATCCTCTCTACTGGCATGAGAATGAGTTTTCTGCACCTTTCCCAGACTCCTGAGGATTGGGTTTGAGAGTCCTGTTATATTGCAGAATGTCTGCACCTGGGCTCAGAAGCTTCACCTAGCCCTAGCTGAGCCAACATCACTTTCAACATGGGTGCTTATACACACACACACACACACACACACACACACATGGATCATATATCCTGAGGCCACCCACACACCTGCTACTCCTTTCTAGGTAAGAACCCAGAACCCAGAAATTTTCTGCCAACTCTACCCATCCTAGCTACCTGAAGATGAGTTCTCTGTTCCCATCCAGGTTAGAAAGTTTAAGCCAAGAGAATCTCTAACTTTACAGATCTGCTCCTGGGTCAGAAGTTCTACTTAGCCCTAGCTGAGTCAACATCATTTGTGATACTCCAAAGTAATATCAACACTGTGTATCCACATGACTGAACCCAACTACCATTCAATTGGTCCATGGTCTGGCAATTTAGACTAACAAACATGGATTAAAAACACTCAATAAACAGAAGGGAGACCAGATATAAATAACAAGAAACACTACCAACAACGTAACTCCATATGCCTAGTCCTAGTGCAAAAACACAAACAACTTCAACAACAAGAATAAAATATCTTTTCCAAAATTTAGTGCTCCCGTGGTAAATTCCTCAAGAAAAACAACTTAGATGACATACAAGATAATAGTTTGAAAAGAAAAATAATAATTTTATTCAAGGAACACAATGAGAATGGGAATAAAAGCCACATTGAAGACAGCAAAACACAAACAGTTGAATAAAATAATAAAAACAACTGAAAACAAAGAAATAGAATTTAATAAATATATAAAATTTTAAGAATGCCCAAAGAAAAATAGTACTTGAAATGAAAAATTGAGGAAGTTGAATAAAAAGTTCAGAGCAAAGGATCACCAATGGATTGGACAAAGTGGGAGACAGACTATCACATCCTGAAGACAAAGTAGAAAATTTGAATGACTAAATAAAAGAAAATGTTAAATAAAAAAATACAGAATGTGAAGGAATACTCTGTTTTCTTATATATGTCTGCATGTAAACACACTTCTGTTTGGGTTTCCATTGAGCCCAGAAGATGCTATACTATACTGTGGTGCACTATAAAAGGCAAAAGCTATGAATCACAGGTATAGAAGAAAAAAAATAAATCCGGGTCAAAAGCGTAGAAAATATTTTAAATGAAACCAAAGAAGAAAATATTCCTAATATAAGGAAAGAGATCCATATATCAAGGTGCAAGAGGCATGCAGAACATAAAATAATGAGATCAGAAAAGAAAGTCCCTACATCATGTAGCATACAAAACACTAAATATACAGAGCAATGAAAGGATATTGAATACTCCAAGAAAGAATGATGGGGTCACATATAAAGGTAAACCCATCAGAACAACTGAGACTTCAATGGAGATTTAGGAAGAAAACTAAGCAAAGACATTAAAGAACTCTACAATGAAAATTTCCAAACTCAAAAGAAAGAGATAGAGGAAGACCCTAGGAGATAGAAAGACCTACCGTGCTTGTGGATTAGTAGAATCAATATTGTGAAAATGACCACCTTACCAAAAAGCAATTTATAGATTCAATGCAATTCCAGTTAAAATACCCACAAAATGCTTCACAGAGCCTGACAAAATCTTCCTAAAATTCATATGGAATCACAAAACACCCTAGATAGCCAAAACAATCTTGGGCAAAAAGATCAATGCTGGGGGCACTGCCATACCATATTAGATTATATTACAGAGCTATAGTCATAAAAACAGCATGATATTAGCACAAAAATAAACATGTAGATCAATGGAACACAATAGAAGACCCAAACATTAGATCATATGATTTCAGTTACTTGATTTTCGACAAAGGTGCTAAGAACACACAATGGAGTAAAGATAGCATCTTCAACAAATGGTGCTGGCAAAACTGAATCTTCACCTGCAGAAAAATGAAAGTTGACCCCTTTCTTTCACCCTGCTCAAAAGCCAACTCCAAATAGGGTCCTCAATATAAAACCTGAAACTCATAATCTGCTAGAAGGAAACATAGGCAGGACAATCCAAGATATAGGCATAGGAAAGGCCTTTCTAAATAAGATACTAGCTACTCAGCCAAATAGGTCAACATTTAGGAAGTAGGACCTTATTAAATTTCAAAATTCCTGTACAGCAAAATAAATAACTAAAGATAAGAGGAAACCCACTGAGTAGGAGAAAATCTTCAAAAACTACACATAAGACAGAGGACTAATAATATCCAGAATAGATAAAGAATTCAAAAAAGAAAAAATAAGAAGATAAACGACCAAATGAAAAGATGGGTGAGATCAGTGTAGTGGTGCTGATCTCAGCGTCTGCCAGAGAGTGCTGAGTTCTGGCCTCCCTCTGGCCTCCCTCTGGCATAGGGGCTGAGAACTCAGTGGACTGCCTAAGAGCCCCCAATCCTGCCTCCACATGATAGTGAGCTTCCCCTAATCGTGCCATACCCATCCCTTACCTGGGATTTTGTGAGGCCCCTCTCAAGGCCTCAGGGAAGATCTGACTTTGGTAAGCTAAGGGTGAGATCCTAGAAGACAGCCTGAGAGGGTGGGTTTCAACCTCCATCAGTGTAACAGCTCTGATCTCAGCAGATTGTCAGAGAGTGCTGAGTTCTGGACTCCTTCTCGCATGGGGACTGAGAATGCAGGGACTCCCAGAGAACAGCCTGAACTGCCTCCTCCACATGGTGAAGAAAGCTTGAGTGTATCTGACTGGCACCTGAAATGGACTTCTGTGGTACCCTGAATAGCTGATCTGAAGCCATCACTTCCATCCAAATGAAACCTGAGAGAACCTGAACCCTGTACCAACCAGCTTTACATAACTAATAATGAAACAAAAAGAAGCATACTTCAACTTAATTCTCATATCAGAATCATCAACAAAAGAAATTCACATGCCAAAATCACAATGAAAGAATAATAAAATGGAAAGCCAAAACACTATGTTGCCATCAAACCCCACCAATCCTGTAGAAGAGGTCTACAAGGAGAATCCCCTAGAGATAACCCAAGACACTGAATTTAGAAGAACAAACATAAACATGATCAAGGAATTCAACAAATTTAAAGAACACAGATAAACAAACAAATCAAAGAACTAAAGGAAGATAGGGATAAATTTCTGAATGAACTCACAAAAGAGATAGACACATTGAAGAAAACTCAGACAGAATTTAAGAAGGAACTACAAAACTCAATAAGTCACCTTGAAACAAAAGTGGAAAAGCCTCACCTCTGGGATAAATGAAATGGAAAACAGAATATCAACACTGGAAGATAAAGAATTGGATCACTCAAGCAAAGATTATGGAAAAATTTTAAAACACAAGAATGGAATATGCAAGAGATGTAGGACACCATGAAACAGAGAATTTCAAGTTAATGGTGTTGACCAGATCTTAAAGAGGATTGTAGAGGAGAATTTTCTGAAATTAAGGAAAGACATCCACATACAAATACAGGAAGCACAGATAATACCAAATATACAGATTAGAAAAGAAACTCCCCCACAACATATCATAGGAAAAACACTTATATATGTACAGAACAAAGAGAGAATACTGAAAGAAGTTAAAGAAGAACAAGTCACACACAAAGGAAAGCCCATCAGAATTGCAGCTGACTTATCAATGCAAACTATGAAAACCAGAAGAGACTGGACCAAGGTATTTCCAGTTGTACATGATAATAGATGCCAGCCCAGAATACTTTACCAAGCAAAAATGTCTATTATAGTTGAGGGTGAAAGAAAAAACTTCCATGACACAAATAGCCTGAAAGAATGCATGTCCACAAAACCAGCCCTTCAAAGAATACTTATAGCAATATAGAGAACAGAGAGAGAAAAAACTATAACACAGGGGCAATTGATGAAAATAAATAAAGGTTTAATCCTGGAAACACAAAATTAGACAGAGAACTCAGCAATCAAAATGATGGAAACTAATACACATCTTTCAATAATAAACTTAAATATCAATGGACTGAACTCCCCAGACAAAAAACACAGGCTAAGTGAATGGATGAAGAAAAAATCCATCTCTTTGCTGTCTGCAAGAAACCCATATCACCTTCAAGGATCAGCACTACCTTAAGGTAAAAGGATGGAAAAGAATATTCCAAGCAAATGGCACTAAGAAACAAGCAGGGGCTGCAATTTTAATATCTGACAAAATACACTTCAAGTAAAACTAAAAATAAAACTAATCAGAAAAGATAAGGAGGGTCATTTCTTTCTGATCACAGGAACAGTTAACCAATAAGATATTACAATCCTTAATATATATGCACCAAACTCTGGTGCACCCATATTCATAAAAACATCACTACAGGACTTTAAGACACAGATTAACCCCAACTCAGTAATAGTAGGGGATTTCAATACCGCTCTGCCTCCATTAGATAGGTCAACTGGAAAAGGAAGAAGCAGAGAGACTTCCGAATTAAATGATACCATACATCAAATGGACCACTGTACAATAAAGCTCAAAATCAACACTGGACAAAGCCCTAGTCACTACACAAAATTGTGGTGATTGAACAACACACTCCTAAACAATGAGTGAGTCAAAGTAGAAATTAAGAAAAATAAAAGAATTCCTAAAATTCAACAACAAGGACAATACAACACAACACAAGCTCTGTGACACTTTAAAATCAGCCCTAAGAGGGAAGTTTATAGCTCTAAGTGCCTACATTAAAAAATTAGGAAGAGCCCAAATAAAAGACCTAACACTGCAACTGAAGACACTGGAAGGGAAAGAACAAATAACCCCCAAACTCAGCAGAAGAGAAGAAATAACAAAAAAATCAGAGCAGATATTAATGAAATAGAAACAAAGAAAACAATACAAAGAATCACTGAATCTAAGAGCTGGTTCTTTTGAAAGGTAAACAAGATAGGCAGATCCTTTACCCAGTTAATCAAAAGAAAGAAAGAGAAAATCCAAATTAACAAAATCAGAACTAAAAGGGGAAATGCCACAAGAGACACCCAAAAGATCCAGACAATTATAAGCTAATATTTATAAATCTATATGCTACTAAAATTGATAGAAGTGGATGAATATCTAAAATCATGGGAACCACCAAAGTTAAACCAAGATGAGATCAACAGTTGAAATAAACCCATAACATGTGAGGAAATTGAAACAGTAACACAAAGCCTCCCAACTAAATAAAGCCAAGGCCCAGATAGATTTACAGCAGAATTCTACCAGATATTTAAAGAAGACCTCCAACAAATACTACTTAAATTATTAAAAATGATAAAAATAGGAGAACTCCCCTCCCAAAGTCCTTCTACGAAGCCAGCATCACTCTAATACCCAAACTAGGCAAAGACAAAACCAAAAAAGAAAACTATAGACCTGTATCCTTAATTAACACAGATGCAAAAACTCTCAACAAAATACTTACAAACTGCATGCAGACACACATCAGAAAAATCATTCACCATGATCAAATAGGCTTTATCCAAGAGATACAGGGATGGTACAATATACACAAGTCAATAAACTTCATTAATCATATAAATGGACTCAAAGACAAAAACCACATTGTCATCTCAATAGATTCAGAAAAGGCTTTTGACGAAATTCAGCATGAATTTATATTCAAAGTCCTAGAGGGAATTGGACTGGAGGGAATATACCTCAATATAATTAAAGCTATATCCAACAAACACACAGCCAACATCACTCTAAATGGAGTAAAACTGGAAGCATTCCCAATAAAATCAGGAACCAGACAAGGATGTCCAATATCTCCCCTTCTTTTCAACACAGTGGTTGAAACACTGCCTAGAGCAACAAGACAGGAGAAGGAAATCAAACCACGACTACTTGGAAAAGAAGCGGTCAAACTATCAAGTTTGCAGATGATATGATCTATACCTAATAGATCCCAAAAGTTTCACAAGAAAACTCCTAGAACTCATCAACACTTTCAGTATAGTGTCAGGTTATAAAATAAATCTAAAAAAATCAGTAACCTTTCTGTATACCAATAACAAGCCATTGGAGAAAGAATACAGAGAAATGCTTCCATTCACCATTGCTACAAAAAATTTATAAATATCTTGGAATAAATTTGACCAAAGATACCAAAGATCTCTACAATGAAAATTTTAACTCATTAAAGAAAGAGATTCAGGAAGATGCCAGGAGATGGCAGGACTTCCCATGCTCATGGATTGGAAGAATCATTATTGTGAAAATGACTATTCTTCCAAAAGCAATATATAGATTCAAAGCAATCCCAATCAAAATCCCCATAACGTGCTTCACAGAACTAGAAAAATCCAATCCTTAAATTTATATGGAAGCACAGAAGACCCTGGATAGCTAAAGCAACCCTGAACACAAAGAGCAACGCTGGGGGATTACTACACCAGATCTACAGAGCTATAGTTTAAAAAAAAAAAAAAGCATGGTCCTGGCACAAAAGTAGATACATTGATCAATGGAACATCATTGAAGATCCAAATCCTAGTATAGGCAATTTCAGCCACCTGATATTTGACAAAGATGCCTAAAACACACAATGGAGGAAAGACAGCATCTTCAACAAATGACACTGGCAAAACTGGATCTCCACTTGTAGAAGAATGAAACTAGATGCTTATCTTTCACCTTGCACAAAAGTCAACTCCAAATGGATTAAAAACCTCAATGTGGAACTGAAACCCTGAAACTATTAAAAGAAAATATTGTAAGTAACTTACAAGATATAGGTGTAAGAAAGGATTTTCTAAATCAGGCAGGAGTTGCTCAGGAATTAAGGTCAGCAATCAACAAGTGGGAACTAATTAAACTGAATAGCTTCTGTACAGCAAAAGAAACAATAAAAGTACTGAGAAAACCCACAGAATGGTAAAAACAATCTTCACCCATGAAACATCTGACAGAGGTTTTAACATCCAGAATATATAAAGAACTCAAAAAACAAAGAATTGAGAAAACAAATGATCTAATTAAAAGGTGGGCTGAAGATCTAAACAGAGAGTTCTCAAAGGAACTATATATAAAGATGGTTAAGAAATATCTCAAAAAGTGTTCATGTCATTAGTATTTAGGGAAATACAAACTAAAACCACCCTAAGGTTTCACCTTACCCCAACCAGACCAGCTAGGATCAAGAGAACTAATAATACCAAATCCTGGTGAGGATGTGGAGAAAAGCTAACGTTCATTCACTACTGGTGGGTTTGCAAACTCGTGCAAACTATATTGAAAACAGTGTGCAAAACTCTTAAAAATCTAAGAATGAACCTACCATATGACCTGGTTATACCACTCTTTGGCATATACCCAAAGGACTCATCCTATTGCAGAGACACTTGTACAATCATGTTTGTTGCTGCTCTTTTCACAATAGCTAAAAGATGGAAGCAACCTAAGTGCCCCTCAACTGACTAGTAGTTAACAAAAATGTGGAATGTTTACACAATGGAGTCTATTCAGCAGTAAAGAAAGATTAAATAAAGAGAAATTTGCAGGTAAATAGATGGATCTAAGAACTGTTATACTAAGTGAAATAACACAGACTCAGAAAAACAAACGACATATGTTCTCCTCTCTCCTCCCCTAGCACCAACTCCTTTTAAATTCCAGGTCCTTTTAATAAGATTATGTTATACAGCAGTCCTTTCTGCATGAAATAACTATTGTAATCACAACCTCACCTGATCACTAAACAGCATCACAATTGGGGTTTTTGATGGTTGTGCTCATTCATTAAAGGAGGGCCAAGCAGTGTCATTGGACCCTCATCAGATTATCCAGACACTCTTCTGTGCCAACTGTATGTAACTTGGCCCTAATCACACGTGGCCCCCTGGATTTGGGGTGAGCTAAAGGATACAATCTGGGCAAGGCTAGGAAGAGAAAGCATGACCCATGGTGAGTAAAGGCTTTCCAGTGTGCATACTCTCAGGTCATACATACAACTCAGCAACCCCTCAGTTATCTTGGTAAGTACAACAGATGGAAAATGTATTTGTTAATGCTATTATGTCTCATAATTATTTAAAAAAAGAAAATGAGAATGTAAAAGATGTTAAAAGGCTCTGGGAATGGATATATTTTCCAAAATAGAAAAAAATGAGAAAGCCTAAGCAAGTGATGAAGATCTGTGTAGGTTTGCTATGATATATAAAGGATAAGACAAAAATAATATGCACATAATCTTAAAATTCCTAAGGTCATAGTTTAGTCAACTATTTTGAGAAATAAAAAATATATATCTAATAAAGGTTTATCTGAGAATATTTGTTTTTATTTACATTGCATATGATAATTAAAGCTACCAGATTGGTGGAACTAATCTTACTGGATGTTCAACAGCCATAGTTTGAGGCCAATACTAAAATGGTCAGAGGGACTTAAAGGACAGTATTTTCCCCTTGCCCACCAGGGGATTGTGGAAAATCTCTCAAAATGTCCAGTAACTGTGGTGACTCACTTGTCCTCCTGTTCAGGGAGGACATGGAGACACCATGAGATGGAACTGAAGCACTGCCAGTCTACAAAGAGGAAGGTGAAATCAAAGAAAATATCTCCTCCATGCTTCAAAGTGAAGCCAGGCATTGTCAAGCATGACCTTTGACCTATCTTCACATAGATTTAACTGGTAAAAGGAATCAGGAACTCCTCCCAAGCCCATGTGACCTCTGAGGAACAGATCCTCAAATGATTTTAAGTGTAAAAATAAATTGACTTATTTAGGCCAACTGTATGTTCTTAGAGACCCAAAAGGAAAGTATAACCAAAGACTAAAGTCATCAGTATGTTTCAAGAGTTCAAGGAATTGCACTTCCAAGACATTAGGTTTAAGTCTATATAAAAAGTTATTTACACAGTTATTTCTCATTGATTATTTTGTTCCTAACCAGAAAGTGATGCTCAGATGTAAGACTTCAAATCTTGGTCTTCAATATTGTTGTTCCCACCTGTAGCTAAAGGAGACAATCAGCTATTGTTCTAAAATGATGGATAAATTTGCTTTCTCTCCCTATCTAGAAGCCTTGGAGAGGGAATTGACACTGATTCTAACCACTCCCACAGCTATAAAAATACTAGAAAGCAAATCCTGAACTGATAACTCTATAGTCTAGCCTTGGAAGACAAAAGAAAAATTAGGAGGAACCCAATAGAAGGATGCTTTTGGAAGCCCTTGTCAAGAAATTCCAGTGGACTCTCATATGAACGTTTGAAAATTGCTCTATTCTGACTTTTTTCCTAGTTCCTTGTGTAGAACTTGTAATGCTAATTATTCTTGCCTTTATTTTTCCTTCACATCTCCTATTCACTATTCAAGGACTTTCTTTTCCCCCTAGAGATAACAATTATGGAATTTGGGAGTCTTTTAGGTAGCCCACTGAAGGGGTACTCCAATTGCCTAGCCCTGTGTCCCTGTTCAGCATGGAAGAAGCCAGAGCAGTCTGCATCCCAATTCCTTATTGGCAGGTTGGGTAACCTCTTCAGATGATGGTGTGATAAGAATAGGAGGTAGGAATCAGCTAAGCAGTTAGAGTAAAA
>NW_008355378.1:112313-122308 GCF_000622305.1 Nannospalax galili | reverse complement strand
GTCAAAAGTATTTGGGTGCTCTTATCTAATCCTTATAAAATTTTAGGGTTACTTCTTCAGAGGGGGAATGTTAGAGTAGGCAAAAGCCCCATAAAAATAAATAAATAAATCAAAGAAGAAGAAAGAGTACATGAAGTTATCAGAAAAAAAGTGATGCAGAGATATGGGAGGAGTTGGAGGGAAGGGAGTAGGCATGGATTTCAGCAAAACACCCTATATGCATGTATGAAATTCTCAATAATTTACTTATTTAAAAAATAAAGAAAAGATGGGTGATAGACCTAAACACAGTTCTCAAGTGAAGAAATAAAAATGGCTAAGAAGCACCTTAAAAATTGCTCAACATCCTTAGTAGTTAGAGAAATGCAGATAAAAAATACTTTAAGATTCCATCTTACCCCAGTAAGTTTGGTAAAGATCAAGAGGACAAAAGATTCCAAATGCTGGAGAGGATGTCAAGAAAGAGGAACACTCATTCACTGCTGGTGGGAAGGCAAACTCATGCAACCACTATGGAAAGCAGTGTGGAGAACCCTCAAAAAACTAAAGATGAGGGGCTGGCGACATGACTCAGTGGTTAAGAACACTGACTGTTCTTGCAGAAGACCCAGGTTTTAATCCTTGCACCCACATGGCAGTTAACTGTCTGTAACTCCCATTTCAGGGGATCAGACAGCCTCTTCTGTCCTACGCAGGCATGCACGATGCTGGTGCACTTACCTACATGCAGGAATAACACTCATACACATAAACTAAAAATAATAAAATATTTTTTTAAAAAATTAAATATGAACCTCCCATATAATCCAGTGATGCCACTCCTTGGCATATACAAAGGACTCATTGTACTGCAGAGATACCTGTACATTCATGTTTGTTGCTGCTCTTCATAACTGTTAAGAAATGAAAACAACCTAAATATCCCTCAATTGATGAATGGTTAATGAAAATGTGGTACGTCTACTCAGTGCAGTTCTACTCAGCAGTAAGGAAAGGTGAAATTATGAAAACTGCAAGTAAATGGATGGAACTAGAGAGTGTTATACTAAAAGAAGTAACACAAACACAGAAAGGCAAGTGACCCATGTGATCCTTCATTTGTGGATTGTAGCACCAACTTTTTATATGTGAGTATATAAATTCAGATGTAACACCAGGAGCCAGGTAAAGGGAAAAGATCCATGGAGGTAAAGGGCAAGAAGCAACCTGAAAGTAAGGAACAGATGTTACCTGAGGGAGGTGGAAAAAGTGGGAGTAATCAGCAGGGAGGAGAGGAGTGAAGGGTATGCAAGGGACCACGGTGTGGGGGAGGAAGGGAAGTTAGGAAAGGGAAAGATGGCAGGAGTCAGGAGGTAGTGGGGGAGGGTGGGAATAATGGGGGCTCTGTGACTAGGGAGGGTGGGAGGAGAGAAGCCAGATGGAAGAAAAAAGAGTAGAGATGAGTTCATCTCAGGGGGCTAGGAAACCAAGAGGGAAAAGTGATGCCCTCAAAACCCCATGAGAAATGCACCTCCCTTAGAATGACAAACATGCCATACAACACTCATCAAAGAAGCTTCTTTCCACAACAGATGGAGGCTATTGAAGATTTACACACCTGGTCAGGCACAGGAAACACACACCTGGGAGAGGCCCAGCAGTAGTTGACACATCTGCAGTCGAATCTCCACAACTAAGTTTCATGGAACATAGAATAAGGTGTAGAGAGAAAGATAATGTAACCCTTAACTCTCACCAGTGAGGCTTCCATGTACATCACAGTGTACACACCAAAGGCCACAATGGGCCGTTTTAGAGAATAAGAGACTGTAGTATGTAGGATGGGACTTCTATATGGAACCTTGCCAACCCATAGCTCCGGGACCATTGCAGAAGAGGAGGCAAAGAGAATGCAAGAGTCAGGGCTGGTTAATGAACATAAGGATGTGGAGACTTCCAGGCCACTGGAGGCTTGCTCATGTGAACCTGCAGTAGCGGTGGCATCAAACTTTGTGCCCATCTCAGCTCAATTAAACAAGGGCTCAAAGGGGAGGTGAGAAATAGGTGGCAGGCCAGCACTCTATTGGGAACTATTTGAGACTGATTGCTGCTGGGTGCGGGAGAGTATGACTTACATATGACCACTGGATGGGCTGACTAGACTCCAGTGGATGCATTTACACTGAAGGACATTTGGTTACAAACACCTGAATGAATAGGACTTGGCACATATGGCAGAGTGCACAGGGTTCAGTGGGGGGATAGGGGGAGGCATGGATTGGGGAGGGGGATTTGACCAGGAAATGTTATATGAAATTTTTAAAAGCTCAACATAAATGATAGAGGCTTGTTGACAAAAATTTACCTGCAGAGAGGAATTACTAAGAAAAATAGTACAATAGGTTTTTTACTTCACCTTGTAACCAAAAGTTGATCTTGCCTAAATTTGCTTATAATCTACATAAACTTAATGAGTTTTGTATTCCTCAAAAAACGTGGAAATATAACCTTATTCCCTCATGAACTTTCCTTGGCCTTGGCCCAGAATCGCGTATATGTGAATACATGACTAATATAGTAATTTCCGGCTGCTGTTCTTATTCCATTGACAGAAATGAGGGAAATTGATATAACATTTTAGTTCTGTGTTTGTAATACTGTATGTCAGAAGGGGTCAGAAGGGACATAATCCTCTGCTAAACATCAGCTTTTACATTCTCCCATTTCATGCTGGAGATACTGTTTCAGTAAAAGAAAGAGTGAGGAACTTATTCTAAAATACAGTTTTGAGAGTATTTTGAATTAAGAGATGCTCAGAGCAGTTCTTGTTCTTCTTGGCTAAAATGGATACTGAGTCAGACTGTCTTTATTCAAACATCTCAGTAATGTGGCATCATAGTATTGGCCACAAATGACAGCTGTAGTTGACAGATTAGAACAATGTTTCTTTAACTTATGCTTTGAATATTTTGTGCATGTGTACAGTGTATCTTGAATACATAAACAACACTCTTCACTCCAACTCCCCCGACTCAAGTATTCTCTTAACCTATCACCATCCCAACTTCGCATCTTATTTTTAAAATTAATTAACTTATATATTTCATTATTTTGAACATATTGAGTTGAATTAGTGCCGCTCATATGCACAGATCAAACACTGGGACATGCCTACATATTTTTTAAAGCTTTTTTTTACATTTGTAAGGACCACCTTGCTAAAGAAACCTGACTACATCTCATAGCCGTAACTTTGATGGCAAAAATTAACTTGTATTTTTATTCTAAGTCATTAAATAGCCAAAATGAAGGAAATATTTAATGACTTTGAAGAAACTGTCAGACCAAAAAGAATTATAACCAGCAAATTGCTTCTTATATTTCTTAATATAGGGTCTTTATATAGACCAGCTGGCTTGAAACTGGCTATGGAGATCAGACTGGCCTTGATGTACAGACATCCATTTGTTTCCCCCTCCAGATTTCTGGGATTAAAGGTGTGCACGACCATGCCTGGTCAACACATTCCTTTTTATCACATTGTCAAAGAAAGAAATTGTTAGGTGTCAGAAAAAAAAAAAAAAAAACATCAGTTTTGTTTTCTCAAGAAAACAAATTTAAAATAGCTCATTAAGGGAAGAAGCTCGAAATAATAGGTTGTCAAATACAGGAAGGTATTACCATGATCTCATCCTCGCAGAAGTCTTTTCAATTTTTACAAAGATTTAGAGACAAAATTAGTGAACATATCACTATTTGTAATAAGGAAAATGCCAATAAACTCAATATGAAGCATAAGAATATACTTCTGATGAAATACTGGACAGCCTTTATATTATGCATTTGAAACTCTTTCTTGCAGAGAAGCTGGAGAGGTGACTCAGTGATTGAAAGCACAGGCTGCTCTTGCAGAGTACTTGGGTTCGATTCCCAGTGCTCACAAAGCAGCTAACAACTGTGCATAACTCCAGTTCAGGATCCTCAGACACCCTCTTCTGCATGACACAGCTGCACTTATATACATGCGGGCAATACACTCATACACATAAAATTAAACACCGTAAAAATATTTTTAAAAAGAAAATCTTTTGTAGGGGAAAATGATATAATCCTAACAGAAACTAGATGTACATAAAGTATTCACTAATAAATTTTATTTCTATTTGGTTTTTGAGATGGAGACTTGCTATAGCCCAGCTGGTTTGTAGCTCACTATGTAGTGCTTCCCTTCTAAGTCAGTCTAGCATGGCCAACCCGATGGATTTAGCTGTGGTGTGAAACTGGTTTTAACCTCTCTGGGTCACGAAGGTCCTTACACTTGGGTTAACACCCACTGGTAAGACCTCTGTTATGGGTCTGACACCTTCCATTCCCTCTAATTTACACCTGGGACAAGAAGTGCTAGGTGGCTGATGATGCTGTTACATATACAAGAAGGATTTATTTTAATAAGTAGTTAATTTTTTTTCCAATTTTGGAAATGTAAACCAAAACTTAAAATGCTGATAAGAAACAGCATTAAAATATAGTTTATACACAGTACAGTATTATTTAGGCCTTTCATTAGAGAAATATGGAATATTAGTATATTAATTAACAATAGAGTAAAATTCATATTGCATATAAATTTAGCAATGGTAGTCCCACTGTTAGACTATTTCTATAATGGAAATAACTTGAAAAATCCAAAAAGCAACCCTTTAACAAAATTGCTATATTTATACCTTTATTTAGTAAAAACAATAAATTATAACAATTATACATAAAAATATTTTAAAAATTATAAAATTCAAATCAGATCATACAATAATCCTGATGTATTATACAATATAATGAGTACAAAAATATCACATGACGTTTGTCTTTAATGAAATATATACTTGGCTTGTTATTTACTAAAGCAAATGTGGCACACTGGTGACCAGTGCACTCTTCATACCATTCTGATCCATGTGATCATTACATAGTTATAGAGAATTGCAACTACAGCAATGCTAATAAAGAACTCTGTTATACCCTGAAAAGTGAGGAAGCAGGGATGGGGAACATGCCAAGGCAGAGGTATACTGTGATAGCCAATGAAATATTTGTTTTCAAGGCAAAATATTCTCTATACAGTCTTAAATTTTGTTCCAGTGTCTTGATTCAGTTTTGGCAGACATCAAGAAAAAGTAGTTAATACATTTACCTCAAATATCAGAAATATGAATGAGATGCCAATATATTCATTTACTTTTGAATGATATCTCTGGTAGTTTATATATTTATACACACACTCTGTGTGTGTATGTGTGTATGCATGCACATCCACAGGAGAAATTGAGAAGCACAGTTTAGCTTATAAAACCTTTACCTTAGTGAAAATGCATGGTGGCATATTGATGGAAACTTATGAAAACTTAAGGCCCCTTTCCCATTTATTTTTGTATGCTGTGCCACAGATTTTTGGATGAGAGTTCTAGGGCTAAGCACAAATACAAGTCTTCAAGAGTAAAGTACACATCTCAGCACTGCACAGCAGTGGTAAATAAAAAAAAAAACTATTTGCTGATGTTTATATTAAGAGGACTCACAGTTCACATTTGTTCAATATATTGGACAACTGTAATGGAATAAAACATTTTATAACTCCTTTAAAATAACTCATTAGGTACTTGAGAGTTCCACACGTGTATATGGCTCATTTAATTACCATGAGCCCATACCCTCTTAGGTAGTCCCAATCCCACTTGCCCCCACACTCTTTACAAGTCATTTCTCTATCTTTAGCTTTTGTTTTATGACTTGCTAAATTAAAAACACAACGGCCATCTGTGTATCCATGGGTTTGGGGATATCCACTGGAGTCAAGCGGTGTCATCATCGGATATATAAAAAAGCAAAGTCTGCACCTCCTCCAAATCCATCTATAATCAATTGCTGAGCAGAGAGGGATAGGGCCAGGAGAGCTGCTTCCTCTTTCATGATACCCTGTTGACAGGCAGCCAAAGATGCTGTGATTTCAAAATTGCATTGACTGTGTCATGCCCATAAGATAACATTTCACAGCCATTGTCCAAACTTCCTGGATCTTATATCCTTTCTGTTCCCAATTCTATGATGTTCTTTGGGCCTTAGACGCAGTGGTATGAATGTCTTGTTTAGAACTGAGCACTTGACTGTCATTTATTCTCCACACATTGGGTAGCCATGCATCTCTGTATTCACCATTGTTCATCAACAAAAGAAGCATCTGTGATAAATGGTGAGGGTCTCCCCTGTCTGTGGATATAAATATAGATAGTTAAATGTTTGCTTGACACAATGATAATTTAGCTAAACATTAGTAGTAGTAAGTATCCCTCTAGAGCTTACCACAGGTTCAGTTATAGATTTTGTTTTGTTTTGCTTTTTGTTTTTCTTTTTTTTAACAGGTTTACATTACCAGGCATTAATTCTCTCATGAGTAATTGGCCTCACATCCAATCAGAGCAGTTGGTTACCTCCACAACAATTGTGCCCCTATCAAATAACTAGGCAAACATCTTGCTTGGCAGGCTGGATTGTAGTTTGTACAGTTAACAGCTGGGTAAGACAGTTGATGCCTTAATTTCCCCAGAAGACTACATAGCACCATTCATCACTATGAAGCCTAGACAGTATGGGAGGAGCCTCTAGCCAAGCTCAATAATAACTTTTCTATATTTTCCAACAATGTTGTATGGTGTCTTTAGTAACAGAGTCTTACCAAGTAATTCTGATTGGCAACAAGAGGAATGCAAGAAGTCATTATTTTTATGTGTGGGTCTCTGTGGTCTCCCTGAGTAACTTCTCACAGTCCCACAGTTGGCATGGGTTTTTGTGTAATAAACCACAGCTTCTAGAGCAGCATTTTCCACCCTTAGAAGGTGTCTCCGTTCTGTTTCATTTGAGGGGGTGCTTACAGCAGTAGACTTCTGCATGACTTTTTCATACACCCTTTGTTTAAGCTAAACCCTCTTCCCCTTCCTTACCCCTGCTTAAACATTCCATTCACAGCATTCCCCGTCTCCATTCTCAGGTCACCTATGTTCTGCCATCCCCACTACTTTAAATCACCCTTTATTGTAGTGGCCCTATAACTGTCTTTAAAAAAGCAAATGGCACTTAAATCTAGCTGAGACTGCCAACAGACAAAACGCTTATAGCTTAACAATGCATAAATGTGTTCTTGTTACCTTATGTCATGTATGAAATGTCATTCCCCGTCTCCATTCTCAGGTCACCTATGTTCTGCCATCCCCACTACTTTAAATCACCCTTTATTGTAGTGGCCCTATAACTGTCTTTAAAAAAGCAAATGGCACTTAAATCTAGCTGAGACTGCCAACAGACAAAACGCTTATAGCTTAACAATGCATAAATGTGTTCTTGTTACCTTATGTCATGTATGAAATGTAGGTTAAACTCTCTTCATTAACTGGTGAATTTAGTCCTGCTGTTCTCTCTTGCATTATGAAGAAAGGAAGGGACTAGAGTGGTAGCTCAGTAGTTAAAGGCACTGGCTATTCTTCCCGAAGATGCGGATTTGGTCTCCAGAACCCACATTGTGTCTAATACAACCACAACTCCAGTTCCAGAGAAGGTGACAAACTTCTTGGCCTCCTTGGGCACTGCACGACCTGGGTGCACATACGTACATGCAGGTAAAACTCTCATAAACATAAAATAAAATATAATTTAGAAAAAGGAAATAAAAGGAACCATTAAGTATGGCAAAGAAATACAAACACGTACATCTGAGGATATATTTGTGTTAGAAAACCTTTTAAAAAGAATATTTTTAGATAGAAAAAAATGTATGGTAATAATTTTCTGTCTTAAAAAATGACTGGATTTTTACAAAATCAAAAATGCACAAATTAGGACAAAGAAAATGTTTAAGTACAACATAAAAGTTCAAGTAGTCACTCAACTTTTGTGGTGAATAAAACCTAAAGATGGCATATGTGTAATATCTAGAGTCTGTCAAAATTACTAATGTAAACATTCAGAATAGTGGGGAATGGATTGAGGACTCAGTGGTTAATAGCATTTGTACTCTTATAGAGTTCAATTTTTAGCATACAAATACAAATCATGATGTTCCCAACTGTAACTCCAATTCCAGGTGACTCTAAAGTACCCTTCTGGCATCTACAGGTACCTGCATGCATGTGGTACACATACAGATTCCTAGCACTACCACATACACATAAAAATTATAATAATCTTTTAAAATTTCAATACATCAACATAAAACAAAAACCTAGTTCTTTCTTTAAGGTAGTAAGACAGCATAATAACCTACTCTTCATAACAACAAAACTAATTTAAGCAAATATTTTTGTTTTTTTTTTAGCCCCAGGAGGTCTAAAACTTGCTATAAAGACCACTGTTGGCTGGCCTGAGTCTCACAGAAATGCTCTTACATCTGCTTCCTGAGTGCTGGGATTAAAAACCAACACCAGCACACAGAGCTGCCATTATCAAAAAGTTTATTTTTAATCAAGTTAATGATGTTTTCTAAAAAGCTGGTCAGGGAATAGTCCTAGAAAATCATCAGGATTTATTTAGTTATTTAGTTTGGATTTAGCTTTTCTTAGATTTGTCACAAAAACTAAACTAGAAACCTATGAGTTCCTCCACAAGATGGATGAAATTCTTCCCTCTAAATGTTAAGTACCCAAAGATTAAAGGCAAATGAAGACAGCGAGGCTAAATAAACCGGCACTCTTTTGGTACTTGCAACATTCCAGAGGATGATTAGACACATATCACAGGATAAAATAGCTCCACTAAGCCACCAGACCTCCAAATCAAAGACTGTGGAAAAATGAGAGATTAGACTCTAAACAGTTTCCGCCTCACAAAGAGGAGATGTCCTCAATGCTGCCAAGAAAAGCTGCTTGGTCAGCAAAACTCTAATACATCCCAACAGATGTGTCAATGTGCCTCCCAAGAGTAACCCTTAAGGGGGTCTCAGGAAATGTTTATGATAAAAATAAAAACAGCTTATCATTAGTACAGTCAAAATAAAAATATTAAAAAATACAGATCTATCTATCTTCAACAGGATTTGCATTCTGAACTGGTTCAGCTATGAGACCCCTATACTTTTAAAACAGTTTTTAAGTAAGCAACTTTAGCCCATTTAAGGGGCAGGAAACACTGCCACATCCTTTTTTAAAAATATGATTTGTGTGTGTGTATTTCATGTATGTATGTAAGTGGATCTGTGTTGTGCAATGCCCGCAGAGATCAGACAGAGGTCTCTGATTTCCCTGAAACTGGAGTTGTGGACATTTTTTAGTCACCATGTGTGCTGGGAATCAAACCCAGGTCCTCTGCAAGAGTAGTCACTGCTCTTAACCATGAGCCTTAACAGTAAAGAATACACTTTCTTCTCAGCAGTTCATGGAACTTTCTTTAGGCTCAACCACATATAGGACACAAAGCAAGTTCCAGCAAATTTAAAAGAACTGAAAAAACATCTATCCTTTCTGATGACAAAATAAAACAAATAAAACTGAACATCAACATTAGAAATGCTAAAAAGTACAGAAAATCGTGGAAAGCAAACATTAAAAATAAACATAAAAATAAAATAAACGCTTTCCAAACAAAAATCCTGTCAAGGAAGAAATCAAGAAAAAAATGGAAAAATTCTTTAAACTGAATGAAGTGAACACAACATAACAGAATCTATAGTCCACCACGAAGGCAGTCCCTAAGAGAACACTTTACACCATTAAGTGGCTACATCAAAAAATTAGAGTTGTTTCCTATGAATAATTTAATGATGACCTGAAGACCTTAGAAAAACAAGAACAAACAATAATACAAAGAATAAATCAGAGGAGATTATCAAAATCAGGGCTGAAATTAATGAAATTGAAAGAAAATAAAAAATACAAAGAATCAACAAATCCAAGAGCTGGTTCTTTCAAAAGATAAATAAGATTGACAGACTGCTAGCCCAGTTAACCAAAAGAAAGAAAGAGCACCTCCAAATCAAC
>NW_008355378.1:102114-110892 GCF_000622305.1 Nannospalax galili | reverse complement strand
ACAAGTTTATCAAAAACATTAATCATAAAAACATATTTTCTTCATTCACTTAAATCAAAATATCTGCATTCAAAATCCTCTCTTTCATTTCAATTGAGGCCTAAACCTAGGAGATGCTTCAGAAATGCAGAAAATTTGAAGAATCAAAATCCAAATAAAACTAACTTAAATATAAGTAAATAAAATATTATGAAAAGAGAACACAAAGTTCAGAGGGAGATGTGACTGGGGATCTTGGGGAAGTTAATGGGGTTAAACTGGGGGAGGGTATGATCAAGATACATTGTGTACAAATATGAAATTTCCAAGGACTGAACTACATTTTCAGCAATGGTGACAGTATGCACAAGACCCATGGAGACTCAAACCAGACAAAAACCCAGCAAAGATGAGGGGAAAGGGGTAAGAAGTCCCTACCTTGACTGAGGTGCTATTGGCGACTGATGACTGTTGGTGAGAGAGAGTTGGTCATCTTTAAGGGAGTGATGCTAGACAGACCAACCAGGTTACGGTAGATGAATTCTGAGGGAGATCTGGGGACATAAACTTAACACTATAGGCCTTAACTTATAGGATAGAATGCATGAAATCTGGCGTGGGGCATTATGGAGGGATGCAGATAAGGGAGGGATCCAAACATGATTAAGATGTATTGTATGAAATGCATAAAAATTTAATAGGAATAATAATAAATAAGGGGACATAAACTTAACACTATAGGCCTTAACTTATAGGATAGAATGCATGAAATCTGGCATGGGGCACTATGGAGGGATGCAGGTAAAGGAGGGTTCTAAACATGATTAAGATGTATTGTATGAAATGCATAAAAATTTAATAGGAATAATAATTAATAACAATAAATAAGCCAACTATTGCATGGTATAAATTTAGTTAGTATTAATCATATTTTCTAAAATCTAATATGGATACTTATTTGAATAAAATTTAAAATGCAGCAATTTAGTTCCATTTAATGAATGAATTTAATATGTAAGCATGTGTTGAAAAGAAAAGTTCCAGAGAGTGATTTAGCAATGGTATGGTCCCAAACCCATGCATATATGAGCAGGACTAATGGGACCCAATGAACTATAAGGTTGAGAAGGGGACATATCGAGGAGGATGGGGAGAATTGGCAGTGGGAAAAGGGAAGGAGATAAATGTGGTATTTCATTGTACATCTATCTAAAATTATCAAGAATAAAAAATACATAAAATGGTTAAGAATGTTGTCTTTACTTCATAACAGAGGTTACTTAACCTTAACTTCACAGGGACAAGTCTCTGAACTCCATTATTCATGAAACTGGAAACATTCCTATCAGAAACCTGAAACACAATGGACAACTGAAACTGTGACTAACCTTGGCAAGTGGGTCCTGCAAGCTCTTAGTCTAAGTCACAGATGTGACATAGGGGTACCCAAGTTTGCTCTTGTTTTGAATTTTCTGCTGTGTTCGAATCAATCCTGAAATTTTTCAGTAGAAGTTTCCCCTGTGTGAAAGTCTGAACTGTTCATTCTCCACAAGAAGCCTGGCATTGTCTTTCTGTAGCTGATCAATGGACTTGCGAATACTGAAAAACAAAAATACTTCAAATCTCCCTTTTTTTTCAGAAATAGAGTCTAAAATACTTCATCTTTTTAAATGCCATAAGAGTAAATGGAATTTCCCCTAAAGTAGTTTGTAATATTTGAAATGTCTTAAGAATACTTTGTAACAGTTCAAATTTCTCTTTACAGGCATATATAATTCTAGAATGACTCTTTACTAAGTAGCAAGTATTTCAAACAATTTGGGAGGGAAAAATGGGAATCAATATGTGGTTTTACAGGCAACATTGTTGCCTGCTGGAAGGGCTGTACTAATTTTTTCTATAAAGTTATTATAAATACTTGTATGTGAAGAATACCAAGGTGACATGGTGGATATATTAATTAGTTTCCCTAGAGTAAAATTTCAAAATGTTTAAGTACATTGAATCAGGTTGAACTGCTTCAAAATATAGAATCGAAATGTGACTAAATCCTATGAATCTATTTGGTAAGCCATTTTATGGAATTGTCATCATCCTTCAATGGCATTTTCAAGCATTTGTTTGTACTGTCTATACATTCTACTCATTAGGAGAAATTAAGGATCGGGCACTGATGAATCATTCAGAGAAACAACCTCTAAGGGTAAGGACAAAATATGGTTGGTGACCAAAGTGACTAAAGCAGTTCCTGGGATTAGTCCATAACGTCTTTACTAAGTATTCAGACTTGGGCCATGATCTTTTGGTCTTCTAAAAAGCCATTTTCCCACACTGACTTAGTAATTATACTTAATCAGTGTATGAACTGTAATTGAGTCCATGCCTGCATTAATCCTTTCCTATATCATTAGTAGGCCTATTTAAGCAACCAGAAAAACTCCGCAGAATAGTTTGACTCCAGACTACCTCAGTGTAGCACCAAAGATAGCAAAGGTAATTTATCAAGTGCCAGAGTAGTGTAAGCGATATTAGTCCTCTGAGTTTACAATCTAATCTTCCCTCAAACACTTGATATTGCCAATACGTCTACTTAAGAAAAATTCATAACATTGAGCTGTATGACTCAGTAAGACTTGTATACTTAGCTGAAATTTCAACATATCAGCTTAATTATAATGGAATAATGAGGAAGAAAGCCACACAAAATCAAAAGCAGGTGGAGCAAGGTTATTTAGTGTGCAAATGCGGGGCTAATTTACCGGCACTAATTGCAAAATATTGTTGTTGGCTTTGCTGTCTACTGTTGTCATGAAGATTTTTCACTAAAAAGCAGGTTAAAATAAAATCTAGCATCTTAACTCACTTTCTGGGATTCTGTGCATTGACTTACTTGTCTCTTTTCTGTCTCAGTGAAAATGTAACCTTTAACTGTTCTCGGTATCTTTCCTTATACGTTTCCAACTCAGTGATAGCAGAAGCTTCTTCAGATTTTAGTTTCGCGAGCTCAGATTCCTTTTCTCTAACTATGCCTTCCATTTCGGTTCTCAGTGCAGCGACAGAATCATTTCTTCTCTGCTCTTCCAGACGATCAGCTTCAGTTTTCAGCTAAACAAAAGTTAACACTTCATTGTAGAATCAGTGTATTCAGTGATCCTTACATGATTTTATCATTAGTTTTCAGTCAGTGATAGAGAAAATGATATTAAATATCTGCAAAAGATACTGGACTTTAAAAATATTTACCAACAATATCAACTTCATTACATCAGAGTTATTTAAAAATGAATCTGTGTACACAAACTTGACTCGATAGGATTTAACATATATGAAAAATGCATGACGTCCTGTGGGTGGGCTATGGGGCACACAGGAAAAGGGAGCTAAATATGTTAAAGATGCATGAAATCCACAATGATTCAATAAAGATATATTTTTAGAAATGAATCCTTATTTTATTTTGTGGATTGACCCCATAGCCTCATGCATACCAAGGAAATGTTCTAATGGTGAGTTATATCCTGAGGCCTGAAATATTCTTGTTAGTACACATGCAATATGATACTTCAAAAAAGTAATATGATCAATTTAATAATTGGATTTATCAACAGTTGAATAGTACTTTACAATTTCTGTGCAACAATTTCATCTTTCCCCAAGCAGCCATATTTTACTAAGTAGTCTTAAAGCTCAGGCGACTCTCTACAATCATAAAAGATGAATTTCCTTAATATTATTTTAAACTGAAATATTTAACAGAAGAAACAGATGTCTTCTTGTTTTTACAAATGCACAAAACATTGCTACAAGGAAAGAAGAAATACATGTGAATTATACATCAAAATACAATTTTTAGTGCAAAAGCAATTGTAACTAAATATAGTAACCTGTAAAACTTGAAGAATACGATTAAATTCTTTGAAGGTTTTCTTTGCCTCTCTTTGTAAAACCTCTTGTAAATGCTTTTCCGCATCCTTTTTATCGATCATATTCTCCTTTATGTGAGTTTTGAGGTTGATGACTTCCTGTTCAAGTTTCTTTTCTAAAAGAAGTTTCTCTTCTATATCCTTTTCTTCTTCCTCATTTGCCATAGTTCGCAATTTCTCCTGAACAAGTTTATGTTTTCCTTTCAGGCATTCCAAATATAATGATGCGCGTTTCACTTGTGCTGTGACATCATCAATCTGCATCAATAAATTCATATTTTTGGAAGATGATGAATTTGCCAGTAAAGTTATAGAAAAAAAATCAGTCACCAGGCCATAGAGATGAACCAGCAGTAAAAACACTTGCTGCCAAGCCTGACAACTTGAGTTCAATCCTTAGAACCCACATAGTGGAATGGGAGAACTGCTTCCCACAAGTTGTCCTCTGACCTCCATGCACACCTTGGCACATGTACTCTACTTCACACACACACACACACACACACACACACACACACACACACTATTAAAAGAAACTAACTCTGGTTTTGCTTCCTGGGCTATACAGCCTCCAGTGTCCTGGTACCAGCACCTTCTTTGGGTAAATACAGTGTGCCCATCATGCCTTGATTTCCCCAGCCTCTTTTACTCTCCCAGCACTCCTGCTGCATCTCTCCTCCTAGCCTGGGTACAGGCCCATTTCTTGTTAGCACCAAAACACCGGGGCTAACCGTTCAGCCCAGAGATACCACTGCTTCCTGATCCTTTGCATCTGGACCAAACCAGTTCCTCCCTGTGGCCCCCAAGAACCTTCTGGATGTGAACCCACCCTCACCTCCCTTTACTTCCATGGGTGTCACAGCCACTAGCTTCCCGAGACCAGCATCTATCCCGGGCCCTCCTTCCAATCAGCACAGCCCCCAAATTCCTGAGGGCAGCATCTTTCCTGGAGGGGCCCAGACCTTAGGAGAAAGCCTGAGGGTATCTGAACCTCATTTCACTTGGGCCTCTGTGGGAACTCCTGAAGAGAAAAGCAATTAGGCCACTCCGATATAAAATCAGAAGAGAGATCCTGAAGCCTAGACCAACCAGGGTTTCAGGCCCAACAAGTAAACCACAAAGGCACATAATGTTTACAAAGGAAAGAAATCTAAACTCAATAAAGGAAGGCTGGTGTCTCACAGAAGAATCAGAAAGTATGAAAGAAATTCACATGTCAAAGTAACAGAGAAAAATATAAGATGAAAAACCAAAATAATATATCCCCACCAAGTACCAATAGTCCTCCAGAAGAGTACAATGAGAACACCCTAGAGATAACACAGGACATGGAATGCAAAAGAACAATTATAAACATGATAAAAGAATTCAGTGAATTTAAAGAACATACAAAGAAATTAAAGAACTGAAGGAAGATAGGGAAAAAATTCTGAATGAATTCAGAAAAGAGTTAGAAATATTGAATACTACTCAGGCTGAAATGAAGAAGGAAGTGAAACACTCAGTAAGCCAATTAGAAACAAGAGGAGAAAGCCTCACCAACAGGATGAATGAAATGGAAAAAAGAATATCAAAACTGGAAGATAAAGTGGACAAATTAGACCACTCAAGCAATGATTATGAAAAATTTAAGAAAGCACAAGAATGGAATATGCAAGAATTGTGTGATACCATAAAAAAGCAAACTTATGAATCACAGGCTTACAGGAAGGAGAAGAATCTCAAGATAATTTTATGGAACAGATATTCAACAAGATTGTAGAAGAAAATTTCCCCAAATTAAAAAAAGACATGCCATACAAATACAAGAAGCATATAGAACACCAAATAGACAGGGCCAGAAAAGAAACTCTCCACAGCACATAATAGTAAACACATTAAATGTTCAAAACAAAGAGACGATGGTGAAAGCTGCAAAAGAAAAACAACAAGTCACATATAAAGGAAAACCCATCAAAATTACAGCTGACTTTGCAGTGCAAACTATGAAAACCAGAAGAACATGGACCAAAGTATTCCCAGTTCTAAATGACCACAGATGCCAACCCAGATTACTTTACCCAGACAAAATGTCTATCATAGTTGAAGAGGAAAGAAGAACCTTCTATGACATAAAGAGGGTGAAAGAATTCATGTCCACAAAATCAGCCCTTCAGAGAATTCTTGAAGCAATACAAAGAGCTGAAGAAAGGAACAACTATATACAAGGAGCGAAGGAAAGAAATTCAATGAAGGTATAAATGTGGAAACGCACAGGTATATCAAGAAGGTGAACAGAAATAAAATGACAGGATTCAATATACATCTTTCATTAATAACTTTAAATATCAATGGACTGAACTCCCCAGACAAAAGATACAGACTAGTTGAATGGATTAAGAAACAAAACCCATCCTTTTGTTATCTGTAAGAAACTCATCTCACTTTCAAGGACAGGCACTACCTTAAGGTGAAAGGATGGAATAAAATATACCAAGCGAATCATATGAAGAAAAAACCAGGCATTGCAATTCTAATATCTGACAAAATAGACTTTAAACTAAAACTAATCAGAAGAGACAAAGGTGGCCACTTCATGCTGATCAAAGGAACACTAAACCAAGAAGATATTACAAACATGAACATGTATTCACCAAACTCTGGTGCAACCAACTTCATAAAAACAGTACTACAGGGTTTTAAGACCCAGATTAATCCCAACTCATTAATAGTAGGGGACTTCAACACTCCTCTGTCTCTATTAGATAGGTCAACAGGACAGAGAATTAACAGAGAGTCATCTGAATTAAAAAATACCACATGTCAAATGGACCTAACAGACATCTACTGAATATTCAACCCAAGCACCAAAGAATATACTTTCTATTCAGAGCCCCATGAAACCGTCTCCAAAATCGACCGTGTACTGGGGCACAAAACAAACCTCAACAAATACAAAATGATTGACAGAATTCCATGCATTTTATCAGACCAAAATTCAATAAAGGTTAAAATCAACACCGAAAGACACCCCATTATCCACATGAACACATCAAGATTAAACAATACACTCCTGAATGATGAAGGTGTCAAAGGAGAAATTAAGAAAGAAATAAAAGTATTCCTGGAACTAAACGAAAAGGACAATACAATGCAACAAAGCCTCTGGGGCACATTGAAAGCAGTCCTTCGAGGGAGTTTAGAGCTCTAAGTGCCTACATTAAAAAATCAGAAAGAAACCAAATAAGTGACTTAACATTCAAAATCAAGACACTTGAAAAGCAACAACAAATGAAAGAAAACCCAGAGGACAAGAAGAAATAACAAATATCAGAGCAGAAATTAATGAAATAGAAACAAAGCAAATATAAAGAATCAACGAATCCAAGAGCTCGTTCTATGAAAAGATAAACAAGATTGATAGACCACTTGCCCAGTTAACCAAAAGAAAGAAAGAGCATCTACAAATAAACAAAATCAGAGATGAAAGGGGAAACATCACAACAGGCACCAAAGAGATCCAGAACATTATATTTCAAAGATGCAGGGTTGGTTCAACATACGTAAGTCAATAAATGTCATAAATCATATAAATGGACTCAAAGACAAGAACCACATGATCATCTCAATAGATGCTGAGAAGGCCTTTGACAAAATTCAAAATGCTTTTATGTTTAAAGCTTGGAAATTAAACAACACACTCCTGAATGATGAATGGGTCAAAAGAGAAATTAAGAAAGAAATAAAAGTATTCCTGGAATTAAATGAAAAAGACAATACAACACAACAAAACATCTGGGAAATGTTGAAAGCAGTCGTTCGAGAGAAGTTTATAGCGTTAAGTGCCTACATTAAAAAATCAGAAAGAACACAAATAAAGGACTTAACATTAAAAATCAAGACACTTGAATAGCAACAACAAATGAAACTCAAACCCATAAGACAAGAAGAAATAACAAATATCAGAGCAGAAATTAATGAAGTAGGGACTTAACATTAAAAATCAAGACACTTGAATAGCAACAACAAATGAAACTCAAACCCATAAGACAAGAAGAAATAACAAATATCAGAGCAGAAATTAATGAAGTAGAAACAAAGATAACAATGCAAATAATCAACGAATCCAAGAGCTGGTTCTATGAAAAGATATCAATAGACCCAGACTGCTAGCCCAGTTAACCAAAAGAAAGAAAGAGCACCTCCAAATCAACAAAATCAGAGGTAAAAGGGGAAACATCACAACAGACACCAAAGAGATCCAGAATATTATAAGGGAATACTTTAAAAACATATATGCTACTAAATTTGAAAACCTAAAAGAAATGGAAGGGTATCTAAAAGCATTGGAAACACCAAAGCTAAACCAAGAAGCGATTAACAGCTTGAAACAGTAATACAAAACCTCCCAAATGAAACAATCACAGGACCAGATGGACTTACAGTAGAATTCTACTAGACATTTAAAAAGGAACTATATCTAATACTACTTAATTGATTCAAAAAGATAGAAATGGAGGGAGAACTTCCAAACTCCTTCTATGAACCCAGCATCACTCGAATACCAAAGCCAGGCAAAGATACATCCACATACAAAAAAAGAAACTATAGACCCATATCTTTAACAAATACAGATGCAAAAATTCTCAAAAAAATACTTACAAACAGTGAGTAATACAAACTCAAAAGGATCATCCACTGTGATCAAGCTGGCTTTATTCCAGAGATGCAGGGATGGTTCAATATACGTAAGTCAATAAATATCATAAATCACATAAATGGGCTAAACGACAAGAACCACATGGTCGTCTCAATAGATGCAGAGAAGGCCTTTGACAAAATTCAACATGCGTTTATGTTCAAAGTCCTAGAGAGAATTGGACTGGAGGGAACATAC
>NW_008355378.1:96802-100853 GCF_000622305.1 Nannospalax galili | reverse complement strand
CTTCACCAGTGACACATCTGACAGAGGTTTAACATCCAGAATATATAATGAGCACAAATAACAAATAATCAAGGAAGGAAGTAACCTAATTAAAAGATGGGCTAAGGAACTGAACAGAGAGTTCTCAAAAGAAGAAACAAAGATGGCTAAGAAGCATCTTAAAAGCTGGGTGTGGTGGGACATTCGTGTACTCCCAGGAGTTGGGAGGCAGAGGCATGAGGATCTCTGTGAGCTCAAGGCCAGCCTGGTCTACATAGTGAGTTCCAGGACAGCTGGAGCCACAGGGAGACTCTGCTTAAAAAAGGCCAAAAAAAGTGTTCAACTTCACTAGTAATTAGGGAAATGCAAAATTAAAACCACATTGATTTCATCTTATCCCAGTCAGACTGGTTAAGATCAAGAAATCAAATGATACAAAATGTTGAAGCAGACGTGGAGAAAGGGGAATACTCATCCACTGCTGGTAGGGTGGCAAACTTGTTCAAGCCATATGGAAAGCAGAGTGGAAAACTCTTAAAAAACTACAAATTAACCTACCAGTTATACCACTCCTCGGCATATACCCACAGAACTCATCCTATTGCAGAGACACTTGTACATCCATGTTTGTTGCTGCTCTTTTCACAATAGCTAAGAGATAGAAGCAACCTAAGTGGCTTTCAACTGACGAGTGGATAAGGAAAATGTGGTTAATTTATATGATGGAGTTTTACTCAGCAGTAAAGAAAGATGAAATCATGAAATTTTCAGGTAAATGGATGGAACTAGAAACTGTTATACTAAGTGAAGTTACTCTGACTCAGAAAAACAAAAACAACAACAAACAAAAAAAGCAACACATGCTCTCCCTCATATGTGGATCCTTGCACCAAATCCTTGTAAGTATGTATCCAGACATAACTACAGGAACCAGGATAATGAAAAGGAAACAGGGAGGTATAGGAAAAGAAAGAATCTGAAAGAGAAGAACAGTAGAAAACAGGTGTTAACAAGGAAGATATAAATGAAAATTGTGCTATTTTAAGGGGAGGGGGATGGAAGGTTAAACAAGGAATCTAGGGGATAAAGGGAAAGAAGGAGCTCAAGAGAGGTGGGATCATAGGAGAAGGGTATTATTAAAGGAAAAATGGGAAAAACGGAGACAATCTTAAATGGGGAACCCATGGTGGAAGGGTTAGACAATGTGAGAGATAAATAATGCCTAGCTAGTTTTAGAAAACCAGAGGGAACCATATTAGGCCAACAACCTACTGACAAATTATACATACAACCAGATCAAAGAATGTAATATATGTCTAGGCAAGGTTTATCTGAGAGCATTTTGTCTTTGCCAAAACTTTATCTACATGGTACATGGTAATTAAAAGTAGCAGACTTGTGGAACTAACCTTCTTGGATGTTTAGCAGCCATACTATGAGGCCTATAGTAATTAGGAAAGAGGAAAATAAAAGACAGTTTTTACTCCTTTCACTCCTAGGTCAGTTAAGTTCCAGGGGACTATGCGTACTTTTATATGACTATTTCATAACTTTCCTTCTTAAAATGCTTATTATCCTTTAATAGAAATGTTTTCTTACCAACTTGGCCATCTTCACTCACCATAATTTCTGAGTGACTTTGACCTGTGCCAATAAGTGGAATCTTTATTGACACTCAATTTAAGACTCTCAAATTAATGATTATTATAAATATGCATTGTAACGTGGTGGTGAGTGCCTTTAATCCCAGTTCTTGGGAGGCAGAGGCAGGCAGATCTCTGTGAGATAGAGGCAGGACTGGTCCATTTAATGACTTCCAGGTAGCCTGGGACGAGGGAGACTCAATCACACAAAAAAAGTTTTTATGGTTAAGATTATTATGTGTTGATACAAACTTATATAGAATTAGTAAGTTTCAGTTAGGAGCAAAGTCATCCTTCAGTTTGAAAGATTAGTAATACCGATAAAATTTCCACAGGTAATGATGGTGGCTTAGAAGATATCTCTTTACAACTCAGCGAAAGAGGAAGTCAGGATTTAGAAAAGGAAAGAAAAAAGTTCCTATTCCTATAAGAGGAAGTGCTGTATAGCTGTATAAAAGCTTAGGTGTTATGTTCTTTGCAGATAAACAGCCTTGTCTAGTGACTAACTGGCACACAATTTCAACACACTGTTCAGACTGGGTTCCGTGGCTGCCAGGTGCTGTCCCTTCTGAACAGAGCCAGCACCAAAACAGTGAACTGGAGAGTGACTGATCAGGTGATTGAGATGCAAACAAGGTCTGGAAATTCCAAAGATGAAGAAATGGCTGGAGCAGTCAACCCTGTAGAGACAGGCTCAGAGGAGGATCTTGAAGTTCATATTTTTATATGTTCCCTGGAATTAATTTGTGAATGTCTCAGGAGAGACCACCTAATAGTCAAAGCAAATAGGTGCACAAGTTTTCCATGTAACCTCAGATCATCAAAGTTTGCCCATGGAAAGAATGATCCCCAAACACGAGACACGAAGCTATATGCAGCAGTAGAAAAACACACTGGCTTAATTTTTTTAACTACTGAGAATGTCAACTGCCCCCATCCCCAAGTGCAGTGAATCCTGAAGAAAAACTATTGTGAGGGAGTGTGAATATCCTCTCAAATGTTAAAAATATTGACCGAAGACAGTGCATCTTCCACTAAATTTTATTTCAACAGTCTTTGACCTTCCATCCTTTGTTTTGTTGTAGCTTACGTGTCTCCTGGTTAAGCTTTTCTGATAGTTGTTTCTTTTTGGCACTTACTCATTAATATTAGTTAATTTCACAGTGTTTCCATATCATTCAGAATTTGCTCCACTTTTTCACTTTATCAAATCCATCCTTAATTTAGTAATTAATTATAGCCTGTAACTAGGGGCTGTAAGATGTCTCAGTGGGTAAAGTATTTGTGGCCAAATTTGATTTCTATTCCCAGGACTCACATGATAGAATGCACTGGTCTGGATACATACACACATAAAAATACACACACAATCTATATATAAGTAACACTAAATGACATTTAATCCCAGCACTCAGAAGGCAGAGGAAGGCAGATCTCTGTGAGACTAAGTTCACCCTGTTCTACACAGCCAGTTCTATTCTGGCACAAGCTACATGAAGATGCATCACAAAAAAACAAACAAACAGAAACACAACCACCCCCCCAAAAAAAATAAAATAAGTGACTATATAGAGGACTCAGCCACAAATTGGGGCATGGGAAGGTGGCACAGTGGTTAAGAGCAAATTCTGCTCTTTCCTGAACCTGAGCTCAGTTCCCAGCACTTAAGTCAGGTGGATCTCAAACACCTATAAATCCTGCCCACGGACTCTGATGCCCTCTTGTGGTGTCTGTGGTACCTGTCCACATGTGACATACATTCACACAAAGAAGCATAAATTAATTTTTTAATTAAAAGCGTTTCTTTAAAATGTAGATGATTGAGGTAAGGAATCATTTCAGAACCTCGACAAAGAGTTTGCAAGGTGAATGAAACATTCAGAATTTGAATCAGAAATTTTAAAATGAAAAAAAAAATTCAACAAGAAAATTGAGACTATTTTTTTAAAAAAAAAAGTTAAAAAAAAAAACCCTAGAACTGAAAGACAATTCATCAAATAATCCAAAATTAGTGTTTGGGTCCTGAAGAGATGAATCAGGGTTTAAGAGTACTGGCTGTTCTTGAAGACCTGAATTTAGTTACCAGCACCCACAAGGCAGCTAATAACTGCTCTTACCTCCAGTTCCACTGGATCCAATGCCCTCAAAACGTGAATACACAGAAAATAAAGATAAATTCAAAATTTAGTATTTAAATTGGAAAATCCAGAAAGTTCAGGAAATGAGTTAGGAACCATGGAGTGTCTTCCTAGGATGGGATATAGAAAACAGTAACATGAAAGGGGAAGACAGGAACAGCAGAATAAGGGAGTTAGATTAAAAGGAACTGGAGTGAGAACTGATACCAAAGGGTTTTGAACATTCTTATGGAAATCTACTTCTAAAGAAAATTCTTTAAATATGTGTGTGTGTGTGTGTGTGTGGAGAGT
>NW_008355378.1:92139-96783 GCF_000622305.1 Nannospalax galili | reverse complement strand
GAGAGAGAGAGAGAGAGAGAGAAAGAGAGAGTTTAAAAGAAGTTATCCACCAATGGCAGACAATGCCCCTACAAGGCACCACACACTAGCAAATAAAAAGGTGAATGTTAGAAATGGGCTCCTTGTTTTGGAGCTATTGACTAGAGGGCTTCCATAGACCCTCAAAGAATACTGTATTTTCCCATTGCTCTCAGTTGCCCTCCTAACTTGACAGTAAAATCATGTTGCTAAAAACATTATGTATGTAAGTCATAGAAAAACCATGGAAGAATCAAGCTGGTATTGACCTCCAAGCGTTATTTCTCTTGGTTAGGTTGTATAGTGCTAAAAGGTATTGTGCATAATACTTGAAGAGGAAAGTAATCATCAACCTTACCAAGCTGTGATCCTGCAAACTATAATAATGATGGGCCTGTCAAGATATATCCACTGGTTCAATAATGGCACAAATATTCTGATAGTAACCAAGCAGATTCTGACTGGATTTAAGGCCACTTCACAAGATGAAGCCCTAGCAGGCAGTGTAATTACAACCAAAATTCTGTGGCTAGACTGGTCATAGGACATAGAGTAGACTCTATTACTATTTTCCTGCTAAATGGACCTATGATTAAAGCAGCTTCTGATGACATTGTTGTTCCCATAGATTACTGCATCTCTCAGTTCTCACCACAGCAGCTTCTTCTTACAACAGATGATGATTAAAACAAAAACTCACAACTGGTAAATATGCAGAAAATAGGAGACTGTAGAGTGCTGGTCCCTAAATGGGACATCTGTATTGTACCTTTCCTCCCAATGATCAGGAATCATTGTGGTAGAGTGGGCAGAAAGATTGTAAGAGCTATGGATAGTAGATGAGTATAAAAAATACTGGCAATGGGTGGCTGTTAGGGGAAGAAGACTCTGTTTTCTTTAATGGCGTCAAAATGTAGAGAATATGAAACTGCAAAGAGCATGTCCCTACATAGGAATTTCACCCACCCAAGACTCAGGGATCATTGTGGAAGAGGGGCCATAAAAATCATGAGAGCCAGGATTGGTTCATCATAAGGAAACAGTTTTCCAGGCATCTGGAAGGCATCCTGTGACAATATATAAAAGGCCATGCAAAACTCAATCAGACAAAAACAAAAAACAAGTTAGAACTAGAAAAATGGACAGAAAGACCCAACCTTAACAGAAGAACTATTGGCAGCTGATTACTGCTAGGTGAGGGTTTATCTTCTTTAAGCATTGATTCCAGATCGTCTGAGTAAACTCAAGTGAAAAAACTTCGACTGAGAGATCTGGGTACACAAACTTGACTTGATAGGCCTTAACATATATGATATAATGCCTGAAATCTGGTGAGGTGCAGTTGGGAGATGGGGTCTAAATATGAATAAGATGTTTAATATGAAGTGCTCAAAAAATCAATAAAAATGTACATGGAAAGAAAAAAAAAAGATTGTGATGCTTGGGAGGTTGAACAGGCTGCAGGGAATAAGGTGCAACCAGTTGCATTTGGGTAACAGAAATTAGACCTTGTAGACCTTATAATAATAGAGGACATGAAATGAGGGACTAGTGTGTTGGAATGCTGTGTGTTATAATTTATATGAGAACAGATGGAGTAGAAAGTCTGAATACTATCAAAATACAGTGTATTAAATATCTTCGAAGACTCAGTAGATATATCACTATTAAAAATAGAAGCTGTGGTGGTGGCATAGATGGGGGATGGGGTCTAAATTTTATTATGAGCTATTATATGAAATGCACAAAAATTCAATAAAAATATTAAAGAAAATAAAGGGAATCACCAACTGAAAAAAAACTAAAAAAAATGAATGAATGACAAAAATATTAAATGTATACATCTGTAGAGAAGGTTAATAAATATGAAATGCAGCAATGCATGGATGATTTACTACATGCCATTGAAGTAAACTGTCAATTGAGATTACTATGCTTACTAATGCTATCACTTCAAATTAATATAATGCTTCCAAGGATTCTGTGATACATTCAAAAGACCAAACCTGGCAATGCACAGTGTAGACAAAGCTATGAGAGTCAGAAGCCACAGACAATCTAAACAGTGAAGCAAGAGCAGCAACTCTTTTGGCCCTAGAGAGAAAATGAACATCCAGAAAGGAGAGATAATGTAAATGTCAGATAGAAATCAACAGAGCAAAACCTCTCCATCACAAATCATAAAAAGATTCCAAAAATACAAAGCAATGAAACAATACAAAAATCTATGAGGAGAAGACAAAACCTGAATTATGGATGCAAAAACAATAGCATAACATATCTAGTCAGAAACCATAAAACAAGGAAAGCATGGGATGATTTATTTCAGGCTCTGAAAGTAAACTGTCAACCAAGATTATAGCACACAGCAAAGCTACATTTTCAAATTACTGAAGAAAGGATAGTCTAAAACAAACAGAAAATAAGGCAACTAATGAAAGTCAAGACACCACTACAGAAAATATTTGAGAAAACTAGATTCATGAAAAGAAAAAAAGCCTCATTTATGAAACTATAAAATTCCATATGAGGAAGACATGAACAAAGGAGAGATCTCCTAGAAGCCATGTGTCCAAGAAAACCAGCATGCTCCACACTCCTAATACTAACAGAGAAAGAAGAAATGGATTGCCAATAATCTTATCAACCAGAACCAAAAGTAACCCAACCAGAGAACATAGCAAACCCTCTCCAAAACCTTAAAATCCAAATGTACTCACACACCTTTTTAAAAGATGTAGACTAACTCACTACACTAAAACAAAATTCAACTACCTATTGTCTCCAAGAAACAAGCCTCAGTAACAATGAAATCCAAAAGCAGAGTGAAAGGACTGAAATCAAACTCCCAAGTCAATGGAAATCATAAACAAACCAGTATAGCTTTTTTGATATCTGATAAAATAGACCAAACCAAAGCAAGTCAGATTAAAAATTTCATTGTAGGGGCTGGAGAGATGGCCCAATGGTTAAGAGCACTGGCTGATCTTTCAGAGGACCTAGGTTCAATTCACAACATCCACATGGCAGTTAACAACCATCCATAACTCCACTTCCAGGGGAATGCAACATCCTCTCTGACCTTTGTGAGCATTTCACAACATAGGTACACACACACACACGTGTGTGTGAGTGTCTGTGTGTGTGTAGGCAGTACATTCATACACATAATAAAATAATCAAAAAGGCACTACTATCCTCAGGCCTCTTGGGGTAAGTCTATAGCGCAGCTCTCCGCGCCGGGACTCCCTAAGCCACATTCACCCTTCCATCCCCCCCCCTTGCCATTCTATACTCCTAGTTTGAGCCCTGCGCCATTCCTAGTCTTGGGGCCCCAGACACCTGGGGAACCAATACTGCTTACTGACCCTTCTCACCCAGAGCAACTCAGTCCCTTTCTTGGGCTCCAGGAGCACCACTTCTGGTCCTGGCCCCGCCCTCACCTCTCTCTGCTTCCCTGGGCCTGCACCACTGGCTAACTCTCCTAGCCTGCACTACTGTCCTCAGGCCTCTTGTGGTAAGTCTATAGCGCAGCTCTCCACACTGGGACTCCCTAAGCCTCATTGACCCTTCCATCCCCCCGCCCACCCCCCTGCCTGCAGTTCTATACTCCTAGTTTGGGCCCTGCACCATTCCTAGTCTTGGGGCCCCAGACACCTGGGGAACCAATATTGCTTCCTGACCCTTCTCATCCAGAGCAACTCAGTCCCTTTCTTGGGCTCCAGGAGCACCGCTTCTGGTCCTGGCCCCACCCTCACCTCTCTCTGCTTCCCTGGGCCTGCACCACCAGCTAACTCTCCTAGCAAGCACTACTATCCTCAGGCCTCTTGGGGTAAGTCTATAGCGCCGGGACTCCCTAAGCGACATTCACCCTTTCATCCCCCCCCTCGCCATTCTATACTCCTAGTTTGGGCCCTTCGCCATTCCTAATCTCGGGGCCCCAGACACCTGGGGAACCAATACTGCTTCCTGATCCTTCTCACCCAGAGCAACTCAGTCCCTTTCTTGGGCTCCAGGAGCACCGCTTCTGGTCCTGGCCCTGCCCTCACCTCTCTCTGTGTCCCTGGGCCTGCACCACCGGCTAACTCACCTAGCCTGCACTACTATCCTCAGACCTCTTGGGGTAAGTCTATAGCACAGCCCTCCCCCCCGGGACTCCCTAAGCCTCATTGACCCTTCCTTCCCCCCCACCATTCTATACTCCTAGTTTGGGCCCTGTGCCATTCCTAGTCTTGGGGCCCCAGACACCTGGGGAACCAATACTGCTCCCTGACCCTTCTCACCCAGAGCAACCCAGTCCCTTTCTTGGGCTCCAGGAGCACCACTTCTGGTCCTGGCCCCGCCCTCACCTCTCTCTACTTCCCTGGGCCTGCACCACCGGCTAACTCTCCTAGCCTGCACTACTATCCTCAGACCTCTTGGGGTAAGTCGATAGCGCAGCTCTCTGTGCCTGGACTCCCTAAGCCACATTCACCCTTCCATCCCCCCGCCTCGCCTTTCTATACTCCTAGTTTGGGCCCTGCGCCATTCCTAGTCTCGGGGCCCCAGACACCTGGGGAACCAATACTGCTCCCTGACCCTTCTCACCCAGAGCAACCCAGTCCCTTTCTTGGGCTCCAGGAGCAC
>NW_008355378.1:81373-86452 GCF_000622305.1 Nannospalax galili | reverse complement strand
ACTGAGTACAATATTGTATAACTGTAATAATTCAACTGTAAACCTAAAAATTTACAGCCAATTTTGAAAGAGATGCATCCTACCTCAGGAAACCGTTATTGAATGTGTCAATTGTGTTGTAATGATATGCTTCTTCTAAGTATGTTGTTATTAAATAAATAATTTTTAAAAATTTTAAAAAATAATCAAAAACTTTTATTGTGCATTAAGGCATGAAACAATCCTTTCAGAAAACAGAACAGTTATAAACCATGCAGAGAATACTCAGGCTCCTTATTTAATATAGAAACAATGAAAAGCATGAAAGGTCAAATAATTCCTGATACAATAACAGGATTATTTATTACTCAACTCTCATCTTAATATAGGTAATCCAAAATGAATCTCAATAAATATCAAAATAAACTGTATTTTATATCAATTGGATTTAACATGTACTTGCATGTATTACATAAACATTTTCATGGTTTATTGCAATGATTTTAAATACATATTCTTCTCTGAGGACAACAGAAACATCATTAAAATTTATCACATTATAGTTCACTAAACTATCAAACTAATTGAAATCATTCCTTTTATATTATCAGATACTAAAAGAACTACATGTTCACAGTGAGAGACAACAGCAGAAACTTTACAAACATCCTGGAAATATGAACGATCCACTTTTTAACAGTAGATAAGTGGAGAAGTCAAGAATGTCATGTGGAATCTATTATAACTAAATGAAGATATTAGCACAACCACCAGAAAAATGTGGGATAAATCTAAGGCAGTTGTGAGAGGACTCTTCATATAGAAATGTACTTACATACATATTTTAACCTTTTCCAATTTTTATTTAGCAATATTTATTTTATGTATTTGAGTGTTTTCATTGAATATACTATGTGTCTCTAATCCACGGAGATTAGAAGGTTTTGGAGCTAAGATATTAGCACAACCACCAGAAAAATGTGGGATAAATCTAAGGCAGTTGTGAGAGGACTCTTCATATAGAAATGTACTTACATACATATTTTAACCTTTTCCAATTTTTATTTAGCAATATTTATTTTATGTATATGAGTGTTTTCATTGAATATACTATGTGTCTCTAATCCACAGAGATTAGAAGGTTTTGGAGCACTTGGAGCTGATTTTAAATATATTTTATCTTCCATGTGGGTGCTCAGAACAAAATCTAGTCCTCTAGTTGCAAGAGCAACCAGTGCTATAAATCCCTTGGAGCAATTGCTCCAACCGTGGTGTGCTTATATTTTTATAAATTTGAGAGTTCTAAAATAAACAACATGAAGATTCTCTAAGAAGAAATCATTTATATATGTAATTAATGATATGGGATAATAAGTATTAAGGTAGAAATTAATGGAGACAACAATACATTGAATCCATCAAGAAAAGGTTTGGTCTTTTGAGAAGATAAAACAAGATCAACAAACTCAGCCAAGATAACAAAAGAGAAGGATCAAACTTAAAGTATAGATGAAATATGAGATGTTATAACAATGCAACAAAATCTAGAGAACTGCTAAAGAATATATCGAAAACCTTATATTTTAAAAACTATAAATGTAGATTAGCAGATAAATTCCTAAATGTATATTGCCTACTAAAATTAAATAAAGAAGACATTAAATCTTACACAGTTCCACAAGCAGTTTGAGGCAAAAATTAAAAGAATCTATAAATGAAAATTCAGTACTGAACCAATTCAATTCTAAATTATGCCAAACTATTCCACAAATAAGCACTCATAATATGAAGCCAGCATTATCATTATGTCACAACCAGATAGGGACAGAGTGAAAAAAGTATATCCAATTGCACTGAAATTGAGAAGCAGATGACAGTGAAAAAGAAATATTAGGAATATTGTGGTTTTATAAAGTTCAACTTAATTTTCAAATACTTTAAACCACATGTGTGTGCCTCTTTAGAATTCTCCTTTGTCAGGGGATACTAAACAGTGTAAACAGAGGGGACATATTACTTCAAATATATCAGCTTAAAAACAACTGGCAATTTGTGTTTCGGAATCAAAAAGAGATGTCTCACAAGATCTAACATATGGATATTAATAGAGAGGAAGCTTTGGGAGTTTATTAATTGACCAAGTAGTGGATCTTCATTTCTCTTCTAAAAGGCAATAAAATTGACATTGTGGAGTCAATTTTTATAAATCTTGTTTTCTGGGGATCAAAACTGTGGCCTTCCATATGCTTGGTGAATACTCTGATACCAAGCTACAGCCCAGCCTCATTTTCAATCTTTTCCTAGATAAAAGAAATGTGGCTGCTGAATATGAAGACTTTGGGAATAGTTTCTCTTTTTCCTGATTTACTTACAGAGGTTTATCATTACTTCCATTTTGTTCATATGGAGAAGACCATCTCATCTTATGGTTGGACCACAGTTATTTTATATACCATATAAATATGAGCTGGTATTTTAACAATTTAATCTACTATGTTGACTACTAGTTATCTTGGACAAACTGCCTGAACTTACTGATTTTCAAATTTGTAATTTTGACTATGTCTTCTTTGACTAAATTGAATAATGTTTACTCTACAAACCTTGTGTTAACCTATCAAGTAGAGTTATGCATCTGCAATGTTGAAAAGTGCAAGTGCATTAGGAATATAATTAAAGCTAAAGTTTTAAACCATGTATTCTCATTTGTGTAATTCAGCTGAATAAGTTATAATTTCATTGGTTTCAAAAAGTATTTTGTCAACTCTTTAAAGAAGGAATGAACTGTAAATTTCCTAATAAACATCCACGATTTCATTGGCATTTTCCGAGTCTGTAAGTTTCTAATAAATTACATTTAAAGCATATTTTTTAATTCTGTAAGTATTAAGATGCACAATATTTGCTATATTATCTATTACTACCAACCAAAAATACCATATGCTAGAGAAAATTTTAAAAAGATGATGAATACATGAAAAAGGTTTCAGAGACTATAGGATCTGTAGCTTGGTCCTTTTGATTTGGAGGTGGATTATGGTATATGAGCTGGCTTTAATTTAAAAGCCAAAGATCAAGACACAAGCAAATAAAGAATACATATTTCAGTAGATAAGCAACAATTTCATTAACTGCAAGTTATAAGATCTCTAAAACTAGAACATAATTGCATATTAACTTCAGAATTATTTTCATTCTAAAATTAAACATACCTACAGTGTTAGTGTGTTTTACTCATCATGTATTTCAGTCTGACTCATATTTAAATCTCTGTGAATACTGAAACCTCCATTTTGATGTTCACGTGTCTCCTTTTTCATTTCATAAAGGTTCTTAACTCTGGAAAAGAAATGCAAAAAGAGTTAGTAAAACTTTTATTATTTTATTTTATTTTATTTCAGATACTGGGTCTCACGTTGCCCACACTGGCTTCAAAATATCTGTGTCTGAGAATGGCCTCAAACTCCAGATATTCTTGCTTCCACATCACAAGAGCTGTAATTACAGCCATGTTCCACCAAGTCCAGCTAGAAAGTGAAGTTTTAAAGAATAAGTACTTAGTAGTTAAACAAATTAGATTCTATCATGCAGAAGAAGCAAACATAAAAAGTTGTCAAAAGCTAATTTTTAAAGTGACATTTAAAACCACTTTGAGATTTCAACTTACCCCCTCATAATGGAAAAGATACAAAAACAAACAACAGAAATTGCTGGTGAGGATGCAGAGAAAGGGTAACACTTTTCCACTGCTGGTGGGAGTAGAAACTGATGCAGCCACTGTGGAGATTCCTCAAAAAGCTTGAAATTTTTCTACCATATGCTCCAGCCATACCACTCTTGGGCAGATACCCAAAGGACTCCATACACTACAACAAAAATGCCTGTTCATCCATGCGCACTGCTGCCCTTTTCATAATAGCCAGAAATTCAAAACAATTAAATGTGATGGTACTCCATAGAATAATAATCAGCTCTTAAAAGAAGTAAATTATCAAATTTATGGGTAAATAGATGGAAGTGGAAAGAATCTTCCTGAGTGAGGTAACTGACACTCAAAAAGACCCACATCACAGGTTCTCACTCATAGTTAAATGGCAGCTTTAAAACCTCTGATATTCGTGTTTCAACCTGAAAATTCAGAGATGTAAAGAAACTAATAAACAGCCCTCCATGAGTGGGGGAAAGATTTTCTGGGAGAGGTGGTAGAATTCAGTGCTGTGAAAGGGTAAAGGGGAACATTACATTAGAAAATGTGGGGGTCCGCCCCAAGGTTCTGCCCTTGAGGGACCTGCCACAATGGGGGTCAGGGAAAGGTGAGTGCTCTGTCCACCCGTTCTGCCAGCCCTCCTCGCTAAGGACAATCAGACGTGACAGGGAGTCTAGTCAAGCAGGAACTCATTTATTGCAGGTGTCACAGAGCTTATATAGGCAAAAACCACAATTTGGAAATCCCCTTGGAAACCCCCTCCCCTGAATCCTCCCAATCAGCTTAAAGGTCAACCTGCTACATGGGCAGGGTCTCATAGGCATCAATGATGATCATGCACTGATCACGTCCTGCCCAGGGGTGCAGTAGGACCAGCATCCAATCCCATGATCTTCAGGACAAGGCAGGCCGCATCCTGCTTGCTTCCTCTCAGCGCCATTTTTGCAGGGCCATCTAGGTCCCCACAATTATCCATGCCAATAACCCTACTTCAACACTTCACTTTCCCTCTTTATATTATCATACTCTCTTTCCTCTCTCATGAGCACCACTATGGCCTCTTAATGGTTTCTGATCTCTACAAATTGTCCAATTGAAATAAACCTATCTAAAGACTTAAAGCTAGCATTCATTTAGGAGAGAGACCACGTGACTTTTGTGTTTCTTAACCTGAGTTACTTCACTCAAGATGATTGCTCTCAGTTTCATCCACTATCTCAGTTTCAGATTTTCTTTTCCCTTGACAGTTGAGTAATATTCCATTGTTTAAATATAGCATACTTTCATTATTCATTCATCAGTAGATGGACATCTAGATTGCTTCAATTTCCTCACTATTGAGCATCAACGGACATAATGAAGAGGCATCTTTGTAGTAGGATCAAGAGTGCTTT
>NW_008355378.1:76159-81180 GCF_000622305.1 Nannospalax galili | reverse complement strand
AGGCTTAAAACCTAAGACCAGGCAGGTCATAGGCCATAAGGGAGATTCTAATACCATTATTCTGCTAAAAGTAACTAGTATTAAACTAATGACTTATTGTTATACCCATAGATTAGTGTATCTCTCAACTCTCGCCAGAGAAGTTTCCTTATGCAGTAATAGATGGTGACTAACACCAACACCCACAACTGGGCAATATTCAGAGGACAAGAGGCTGCACAGCACTTTTCCCTGAATAGGACACCCATATTTACCCAAGGAACAAGGATCGTTGCAGAAGAGGGGTTGGAAAAATTTTAAGAGGCAAAGGTGGTGTTTGACTCTATAGGTATTATTATATTTAAAACGGAGTACCTTACATTGGCAGGGGGCCAATAAGGGGTGGTGGGCATAGGTGAGGAAATCTAACACCAAATTATACTGTATGAAAGTTGGAAAAATTCATTAAGAAATAAAAGAGAAGAAATAAAAGAGAAAAACTTCAAATTCCGACAGGTGTTGGGGTGCATGGCTTTAATCAGCTCTTAGGAAGCAGAGGCAGACTGAACTCAGAGATTAAGGCCAGCTCTACCTACGTAGTGTGTTTCAGGCCAGCTGGTGCTATAGGGAGACCCTTTCTCAAACATACAAAAACTTCAAATTGAAAAAAAATCAAATACATGTGGTAAAAACTGCATATGTATCAAACACACACAGAACTTTTCTTTCTTTGGCACGATTCTCTAAATTCCATACAAGTATGGAAAGAATATTTATATTTTATAAGGAATCACATGTAATATAGAAAAGATTTAATGAATGTAGGAAGATAATAGTTAATCATGTGCAAATACTAGCGCTTTTTGTATGAGATTTAAGTGCCTAATTATTTTGTTCTTGACAGGGTTTCATGGAATCATTCATCAATACCAAAAGATGACAGTATATTAGTTTTTATGCATATAAGTACATTTATTAAACATTCCAAGCATTAATATCATATGCATAATATACATATTAGACAAATATATAGAAAAGGATGATGTTATATTTTGGAGATAATAAATAGAGTGGGATGCACCCTGACTCTCACAACCACATTCACTCTCCCATCTCTCCCACCCTGTGTCTCCTCCTAGCATGGGAACTGGCCCATTACTACTCTTGGCAACCCAGACCTCTGGACTACCCTCTTGGCACAGACTCCCCAATGTTTCCTGATCATTTGCATGCAGACAAACCCAATTCCTATTCCTGGCCTAGTACCCTGGAGCCCTCAAAACTTTTTCCCTCCTTACCTCACCTTTGCATATCTGAGACCAGCCATCATTCCTAACTATCCAACCCCTAACATGGATTCCTAAGACCAGCCTCCTTCCCTGCTTGCTCTTGATTCCGGAGACTAGTCTCCTTCCCTGACTTCCTGAGAGTCAATACTACATCTACCCAGAAATCCTCCTAAACTGTACTGTGCTTGCTGACTAGGAAGATCCAGACCTTAGGAGAAAGCCTGAGAGCATTTGACCTTCAACCGACTTGGGTCTCTGCGGGCACTCCTGAGTAGCAGGATGAAAGCCATCTGGCCCCTCCAATATAAAATCAAAATAGAGAACATGAAGCCTAGGACAATGAGATTTTCATGCCCAACAAGAAAATTACAAAGGCACATAAAGTTTACAAACTGAAGCAGACCAAAATTCAACAAAGGGAAGATTGAGTCTCACACAAGATTGAGAAACTACAAAAGAATTCCACGAGTCAAAGTCACAGCAAAAAAATAATAATGTGAAAAACCCAAATAACATATCCCCACCAAGTACCAACAGTCCTGTAGAGAAGTACAATGAGAATGCCCTAGAAATAACATGGACATGTTCAAAAGAACAATTATAAACATGATAAAATAATTCAGTGAAATTAAAGAACACACAAATAAATCCAAGGACTGAAAGAAGATAGGGATAAACTTCTGAATGAATTCAGAAAAGAGCTAGAAATATTGAAGAATACTCAGGATGAACTGAAATAATAATCAATAAGCCAATTAGAAAAAACAGGAGAAAGCCTCACCAATGAGATGAATAAAAGAGAAAACAGAATATCAAGACTGGAAGATAAAGTAGACGAATTAAATCACTCAAGCAAAAATTATGAAAAATTTAAGAAAACTCAAGAATAGAATATGCATAAACCCACACATAAGAATGGAATCTGCAAAAATGAGGGACACACCATGAAAAGACAAAATTTACATATCCTACGCATAGAGGAAGGACAAGAATCTCAGAATAGAGGAAGGAAAAGAATCTCAGGATAATGGTATGGAACGGATCTTCAACAGGATTGTAGAAAAAAAATTGCCTAAATTAAAGAAACACATGCCCACACAAATACAAGAAGCACATAGAATACCAAATAGACAGGACCAGAAAAGAAACTCTCCACAGCATATCATAGTCAAAACACTAAACATACAGAACAAAGGGAGACCACTGAAAGCTGCAAAAGAAAATCAAGTCACACACAAAGGTAAGGCCATGAGAATTATAGCTGACTTTTTATTGCAAACTATGAAAGCAAGAATAGCCTGCACCAAAGCATTCCCAGTTCTAAATGATCACAGACACCAACCCAGATTACTTTACCCAGGCAAAATGTCTATTATACTCAAAGGGAAAACAACAGTCTTCCATGACATAAATAAACTGAAAGAATTCATGTACACAAAACCAGTCCTTCAGAGACTTCTCAAAGCAAAACAAAGAGAAGAAAAAGGAACTGTACCCAAGGGGTTACAGAAGAAACTTAATGAACTTATAAGTGTGGAAATGCTCAGTTACATGAAGAATCTGAACAAAAATAAAAATGAGATGAATCAATACACATGTTTAATTAATAACTTTAAATATCAATGGACTGAACTCCCCAGTCAAAGGACACAAGCTAATTGAATGAATTAAGAAACAAAACCCACCTTTTTATTGACTGCAAGAAACCCATCTCACTTTCAAGGACAGGAACTACCTTAAGATGAAATGATGGAAAAAATATCCCAAGCAAATGGTACTCAGAAAAAAGCAGGAGTTGCAATATTAAAATCTGACAAAATAGACCTCAAACTAAAACTGATCAGAAGAGGCAAAGAGGGATGCTTCATTCTGATCAAAGGAACAATAAACCAAGAATATATTACAATCATGAACAAAAATTCACCAAACTCTGTGGCAGCCAACTTCATAAAAGCAGTACTACAGACTTTAAAATCCAGATTAATCTCAACTCCTTAATGGTAGGGGACTTCAATACCCCATTGTCTCCATTAGATAGGTCAACAGGACAGATAATTAATAGAGAGACATCTGAATTAAACAATACCATACACCAAATGGACCTAACAGACATCTACAAAATATTCCATGCAAACACTAAAGAATATACTTCTACATAGCACCCCATGGAACTTTCTCCAAAATCGACCACATACTGGGACACAAAACAATCCTCAACAAATACAAAAAGATGGAAATAATTCCATGCATTCTACGAGACCACAATGCTATAAAGCTTAAAATCAACACCGGAAGAAACTCTAGCAACTACAAGAACAGATGAAGATTAAACAACACACTCCTGAATGATGAATGCATCAAAAAAGAAATTAGAAAGAAATAAAAGTATTCCTGGAACTAAATGAAAAGGACAATGTAACATAATAAAAGCTCTGGGACACATGGAAAGTAGTCCTTAGAGAGAATTTTATAGCTCTAAGTAACTACATTAAAAAATCAGAAAGAACACAAATGAATGACTTAACATTGCAACTCAAGACATTTGAAAAGCAACAACAAATGAAACCCAAACCCAGCAGACAAGAAGAAATAACAAATATCAGAGCAGAAATTAATGAACTAGAAACAAAAAAAACAATACAAAACTGAACGAATAAAGAGGTGGTTCTTTGGAAAGATAAATAAGATTGACAAATCCTTAGCCCAGTGAACCAAAAGAAAGAAAGAGAAAATACAAATCAACAAATCAGAGATGAAAGGGGAAACATCAAAACAGACACCAAAAAGATCAAGAACATTATAAGGGGATACTTGAAAAACATATACGCTACTAAATTTGAAAACTTAAAAGAAATGGACAGATATTTAAAAGCATGGGAGTGATGAACACTAAACCAAGAAGAGATCAACAGCTTGAACAATCCCATAACAAATAAGGAAATTGAAACAAAACTTCCAAACTAAAATAAGCCCAGGACCAGAGGGATTTATAGCAGTATTCTACTAGACATTTAAAGAAGATCTATATACAAGGCTACTTAATTTATTAGAAAAGATAGAAATGGAGGGAGAACTTCCAAATTCCTTCTACAAAGCCAGCATCACTCTAATACCAAAGCCAGGTAAAGATACAACCAAAAAGAAAAACTATACGCCCATATCCTTAATAAAAAAAAGATAGTCCTTAATGAACATAGATGCCAAAATTCTCAACAAAATACTTGCAAACCACATACAGGCACACATCAAAAAGATCATCCACCATGATCAAATCGGCTTTATTCCATAGATGCAGGGATGGTTCAATATACATAAGTCAATAAAAGTCATAAATCATATAAATGGACTCAAAGACAAGAACCACATGGTCATCACAATAGATGCAGAGAAGACCTTTGATAAAATTCAACAAGGATTTATATTTAAAGTACCAGAAGGAATTGGACTGGAGGGAACATACCTCAACATAATTAAAGCTATATACAACAAACCCAAAGTCACCATCTTTCTAAATGAAGAAAAATAAGAAGCACTCCCATTGAAATCAGGAACCAGACAAAGCTCTCCACTATCTCCACTTTTTTAACATAGTTCTTGAAATACTTGCAAGAGCAATAAGAGAAGAGAAGAAAATTAAAAGCATAACAATTGGTAAAGAAGAGATCAAATTATTCCTTTTTGCAGATGATATGATGTTACATCTAAGGGACGCCAAAAATTCCATCAGAAAACTCCTAGAAATTATTAACACAT
>NW_008355378.1:74448-75109 GCF_000622305.1 Nannospalax galili | reverse complement strand
ATTGTATGAATCCCACTGCTGCTGGGATTGTAAACTTAATTCAATCCCGATGGAAAGCAGTGTGGAGAACCCTTAAAACACTAAACATGAACGTACTATTTGACCCAGTTATACTACTCCTTGACATATACCCAAGGGACTCCTTCTATTGCAGACATTTATACATCCATGTTTGTTGTTGCTCTTTTCACAATAGCTAAGAGATGGAAGTAACTTCAGTGTCCCTCTATTGACAAGTGGATAATGAAAATGTGGTACATTCACACAATGGAGTTCTACTGAGCAGTAAATAAAGATAAAATCATGAGATTTGCACGTAATTGAGTGGAACTAGATACTATTATACTAAGTGAGGTAACACAGACTCAAAAAAACAAATAATGTATGTTCTTCCTCATACGTGGATTCTAGCACAACATCCTTATAAGTGAGTATGTATCCAGATCTAATTACAGGAACCAGAATAATTAAAAGAAACAAGGAAGGTTGTCATAGTTTGTTCTTCATTGCTGTAACAAAATACTCTGACCACTACCAACTTGGGGAGGAAAGGGTTTATTTAGCTTATAACTTCCAGGTCGCAGCTCATCAGGGAGCCCAAGGTAGGAACTCAGGGCAGGAACCTGGAGGCAGGAGCTGAAGCACAGGCCATGGAGGAACG
>NW_008355378.1:71799-73722 GCF_000622305.1 Nannospalax galili | reverse complement strand
ATTTCCCAGGGAGTGGATTGAGTAGCTGGGTTGTACTGGATGCAAAGGATCAGGGAGAGACAAGGTAAGCCTCGGAGCCCCAGAAAGAGGCTGTCAGCCCCAGAAAGAGGCTGGGGGGTGTTTCAGGATCAGGAAGTGGAGAGAGGTGGGGGCAGGGCCGAGTCTAGAGGCAGTGCTCCTGGGGCCCAAGCAAGGCACCAAGCCTGTGGGGGTGAACAGGGTCAGGAATCAGCAGTGGCTCCCCAGGTGTCTGGGGCCCCAAGACTAGGAATGGCACAGGGCCCAAGCTAGGAGTAGAGAACAGCGGGGGAGATGGAAGGGTGAGGGCGGCTGGCGGAGTCAAGGCGCAGAGGACTGCATGGTAGACTTACCCCCAGAGAGGCCTGAGGGCGGGAGAGTCCCAATATAATTTTTAAGAGTCCATATGTATAGTTAAAGGCTGCTTAACAAGCAACAATGCCAGATAGGAGATACTTTCTTTTGAGTTGTTAGCCAGGGTGGCCCAAGGGACTCCCATTTAGTAACCCAGCATAGAACTGAAAAAATGAACAGCAGACCCTAATCTTATCTAAGGGAATGTTGGCAACTGATAGCTGCTAGATGAGGAAAAGCTGATCTTCCTAACAAGGATCTCAGCATAGAACTGGGAAAATGAACAGCAGACCCTAATCTTATCTAAGGGAATGTTGGCAACTGATAGCTGCTAGATGAGGAAAAGCTGATCTTCCTAAAACAAGGATCTCTAGATAGGCTGACTAGACTCAGCAGATGGACTTGCACTGGGGAACAGCTGGGGACACTGACAACACAGTGGAGAGTAAAAGGGGTGACAGAATATATGGGCTCCAGTCAGGGCGGGGGGGCTAAGGGAGTGTGCCATTTGAGATATGGGTATAAAGATAAATAAGATTGTTTGGGATGTTCTGTGTGAAATACACAAAAAATTCAATAAAAAGTAGAGTGAGAGAGAAAGAAAATGTAAGGTAAATCAACCTGAGTTTTAATGCTATCAAAGAATGACACAGGGCAGGCAAGGATATAGAGTTAACTAAGCATAAAGTGTCCAGGCCAGGTGCATATTATTCCACAGCCCATGATAGAGGCTGAGAAAGTACAGAGAGGGCCAATGATGGCTCAAAGTAGGGCACTGGGATTCATGGGGGCCCACAACAGCAAGAGAAGCTTCAGAAGTTGTGGGGGGGTGCCCCGATGTCCTACCCCAGAGGGACTTGCCACGATGGGGGTCAGGGAAAGATGAGCATGCTGTCTGCCCATTCCACCAGCCCTCCTTGCCAAGGGTAATCAGACGTGACAGGGAGTCTAGTCAAGCAGGAATTTGTTTATTGCAGGTGTCACAGAGCTTATATAGGCAAAAAACACAGTCTGGAAATCCCCTCAGAAACCCCCTCCCCCGAATGCACCCATTCAGCTTAAAGCCAACCTGTCATATGGGAAGGGTCCCATAGGCATCAACGATGATCATGCATTGATCACACGTCCCTAGAGACAGGGAAGTGTCCTTCAGCCAATCAGGAGGTTTTTAAAACACGAAAAGCCTCACCCTGCTCACTTCCTCTCTTTGCAGGGTTGCTCGCAGGCTCCCACAAGAAGTAGGTGGGCCAGAGTTAACTCAGGGTAGAGTTCACAGGTCTGTGGGAATCCAAAACATGTCGCAAAAGGAAGAAGAGGGGGATTTGCTTACACATGGGTAGTGAATGTTATTGCAGACAGTAGCTGACTAAAAGGATAATACAGTTAGAGCTTCTGGGCCTATATACAACCTGAACAGAAGCAAATGACACCTCTGCTGTATGACACAGTATTTGAAACTTGGAAAAACCACCACTGATAGAAGAAAGTGACTGGAAAGAGAAGGAGGAAGGAATTAAAGAAGGAAGCAATGAAGGGAGGGAGGGAAGACTG
>NW_008355378.1:68572-70940 GCF_000622305.1 Nannospalax galili | reverse complement strand
ATTGAACGGAACACAGAATAATTTTGAAAGCATAAAAAAAACAAATATATAAATTAGAGGCATAGAAGCAGTGGAAGAATGCCATGTAAAAGGTAGAGAAGATACTTTCAATAAAATCATACCATATTTTCCAAATCTGGAGAAAGAGATGTCTATCAAGGCACGAGGAATGGGCTGGAGAGATTACTCAGTGATTAAGAAAGAGCACTGGCTGCTCTTCCAGAGGACCAGGATTTAACTCTCGGCACACACATGGTGGGTAACAACCATCTGTAACTCCAGTTCCAGGGATCCAATGCCCTCCTCTGGCCATTGCAGATTTTTCACAGAGTGGGTGAACTTACATATGTGCAGGCAAAACACTTGTAAACATAAAAATAAAAAATAAAAATTTCAAAAAACGATAAAAGAGTGTGGGGACCTAAAAGCCCCACCTTGCATAGGTCCAAAAGGAAGTTACTGGGGCATGGCCTGGCTTGCTTTGAAAGTCTGAAGAATACTTCCCCACTGAGGAGTGCATGATCAGCGCATGACCATCCTTAAGATACACCCTTGGGGGGGAGGGGGGAGTTCCAGGTGCCTTTATAAGCTTTGGAACACTTGCAATAAATGAGTCTCTGCCTGATTAAGACTCCCCATTGCGTCTGAGTGTCCCTGGGTAATGGGGGTGGCATGGGTTGGCAAACAGCGTGCTTACTCATCCCCAATCCTCACCTAGCCAGGGGTCGCTGATTCGAGCCCCTGGCATCTGGTGCTCAAAGTGGTGCTTGAAGGAAGGTGAAAAGAAGAAAAGAAAGAAGTAAGAAAGAAGTGAAACGGATTGGGGCCAATTGGAGGTTTAGGGTAAGCAAGACCCTAAAAAATGGGAAACACAATTTTTAAGTTTGAAGACCCAGTGCTTAAAGCTCTGAGAGATATGCTTAAAAGCAGGGGATTTGATTTGTCAGATCCTGTAGCTCAAAAGGTTTGGGCAGAGGTGATTCATTTGACTCTCTGGCTACTTGGGGCTAATGTTTTTACTGGGGATACATGGGAACATGTGGAACATCTAGCTTGACAAAGGGAGGTTCAATTGGGGGTTGATCCGCCGCTGGAGTTCTACCCTATTATTTCGGCCTTAAAGGCATGCTTTCAGCATGAGAGCCCTAAGCCCTTGGCGCGACCTCCTGACGAGCCTTCAGAAACCCGCTCTGAGAGATATGCTTAAAAGCAGGGGATTTGATTTGTCAGATCCCGTAGCTCAAAAGGTTTGGGCAGAGGCGATTCATTTGGCTCCCTGGCTACTTGGGGCTAATGTTTTCACTGGGGATACATGGGAATCATGGGAAGGGTTTAAGGAAGAATGCAGAAATGCAACAGAAGTGGAACCAAAAGCAGCCAAAGTACAAGGGGCACCTCTGGCGTGCCCTGGCCAGCTTCAGAGCCTCCTGGGCAGAAGGCCGGGGCACATGCACTTGGCGGGAGTCAGGGGCTCACATGACCATGACCTGCGCTAGTCAGGGGCCCACAGGAAAGCTGGTGACTGGGTGTGAGTCAGGGGTGTGCGGGAAAGCTGGGCAGGGACCGCCCTCTGGAGGGTGAGGTCTGGAGGCCATGGCTACAGGGCGCATTTTAAAAAACAAACAAGAAAAAACACAAAAAACACAAAACCACCTATGGCTGTGAAGAGCTCCATGACAGCTGCAAAGGCCCGAGGGAAGATGGCTCAGGAAGGGGCTCTGCCCCTTCATTTCCCTGGGTGGCAGGGAACCACCCTGTCCCCAAGTGCTACAGCCCCACCAGCAGCAGCACTTGCCAAATCCCTGGCTGAGGGAGCAATTCACTAAACTATTGGTATGGTATGAAATGGATGCTGATCACAAGATAGCCTGTGCTGGCCTTAAGCACAGGCCCATGGAAAAATGGATAATTGCCTCCAAGGAGGTGGTAACCCAGAGGGAGCAAACCATAGCCATAGCTGCTATCTTACAGAAGCAAACAGAGGCTCTGACCCATGCCTTAACCCAGGCATTTAATTCACTTAATTTGGGACAGCAGGTAACAATGGGGCCTAGAGGGATCGAAGGTCCATGATTTGGCTGTGACCAGAGTGTCCATATAAAAAGAAATTGCCCTCAGTGAAAGAACTGGCCTAAGCCTGGAGGTGGGGTATCAAAAAGACCCCCATCTATGCCCTGTCCCCGGTGTCACAAAGGGCTCCATTGGCAAAAGGATTGTAAATCCAGATTGGATATTGAAGGAAAGCCTTTAAACTAAGTAGGGGGTAGCCTCCAGCCCCATTGACAAAAGGAGGACTTCCCCATGATTGGCTACATTTACAATGCCCTGGGGGAGGGATCAGGAGAGGAGAAAAATCTATGGTGCATTG
>NW_008355378.1:64965-67551 GCF_000622305.1 Nannospalax galili | reverse complement strand
CAGATAGGTGGACTCCATGTATCCACTGATAAAATACAGACTATTGCTCCCTTTAAAATTCTGGGAACCATACTCTCTTTGGAAGGAGTAAGTCCTTTAAAACCACAACTGGCTGTCAAGCCCACCATAACCCTGACAGAGCTACAAAAATTATTAGGAGAAATTAATGGCTACAAGCCTGGATGCCTATTCCCACTGAGACTTTAAGACCACTGTTTCAGTTGCTAGTAGGAAAACAGCCTTCAGAACTAATTCACCTGGCTCCTTGACACCAGGACATCTTACATGAGGTCCAGGATGCCCTGGACCAAGCCCAACTTGCCCAGTACACTACTAGTAAAGATCTTGAGTTATGGGTGCTCCCTGGTGAGACCCTGATGACATCCATCCTTATACAGGATGGGAAGCCCCTTCAATGGGTTCATGCCTCTCTGGGAGGTGTAACACAGGTTTATACACCCATGGATCAATTGGCTGATGTGATTGAGTAAAGATGTGATGTAGCTCTGAGACATTATGGCATAGACCCTCTTAAAATTGTTATCCCTTATTGGCATAGGGATTTTGAATGGTTCTGCAGAAATAATAACTGAGTGGCCATAGCCTTGGAAGGGTTCCTGGGAAATTTGGACTGTCATAACGGCCCTCATAAATAGGTGACCTCCTTTCCTGCCCTCTGTTGGGATGCCCCCTGGCTCTTTGTCAAGGAGCCATTAGGAAAAGCCTATAATGTTTTCACTGACAGGGGCAGATTTGGAGCTGCAGTGATAGTATACCCGGGAGCAGATGAGAAACCAAAAAGATATGTCCACACTTGTGATGGCTCAGCTCAATTCAAGGAACTCATGGCCATTGCTTTCGCACTAAGATAAGTGAGCCCATGGATTTGTTTTCTGACAGTATGTATATAGCCAATCTTCTTCCAGGGCTATTAGGTTCTCATATCCGGTGGATGGGAATGCCATTACTCCCTTGATGATTCAGACTCATATGCTCCTTAGAGAGAGAGAGAAGCCCCTATCTTCTTACAGCATCTTAGGGGGCATCAAGGATTGCCTGGGCTTTTATTCTAAGGCAATGCAGAGGTAGACAAGGTGGCTTCCACCCAGGTCCTGTCAGCAGGCCTGAATGAAGCCCAGGGGTCACATAACCTCACTCATGTAAATTGGTGGAGACTCCCTAAGAGGTTTCCTCAAGTTCCCATCAAGGACCTAAAGATTATACATACCTGTAATTCTTACAAGTACCGCCTCTGCAACAGCCAGGGGTAAACCCCAGGGGACTCAAGCCCAATTCCTTGTGGCAAACAGATGTCACACACTATGCTCCTTTTGGAAAGCTTAAGTATATTTTTGTATCCATTAACACATTCTCACATGCCTGTTGGGCTACCGTTCATACCAGAGAGAAGCCTAAACATTCTCAGTCTTATTTTCTCCAGTGCTTTGCTACGTTGGGATTGCCCCAAAGAATTAAAACTGATAATGGACGATGTTTTGTGAGTAAACATTTACAAGATTTCTTCTCACTTTGGGTAATTCAGCACAATATAGGAATTCCCTACAATCCCCAAGGTCAAGCCATTATAGAATGCAACCATCAAAACCTAAAAATTCAATTACAAAAACAAAAAGGGGGAATAAGCCCCTACCAGCAGTTGGGTAAGGCCTTATTCACTATTAATGTTATTAAATAAAAAAAATCAGTTGGAATCCAGGTTTCAGAAGCATTGGGGATGACAGGGGCAGAGACTTGAGGTACGGGTAAGATGGAAGGACCACATTATGGGGCAATAGAGAGGCCCAGATCCATTGCTAACCATGGGTCAAGACTGTGGGTGTGTCTACCCTACAGGAGGTTCAAACCCCATATGGGTGCCTGCGAAAAACCTTAAGTGGGTAGGCCAGGATGTGACTGACTAGCATGATGGTCCATGGACAATAATTCATGAGAAAAAAAATCCTCTCTTTATTTGTATCCATCTGAAGTGAAGGACCGTGTTCCTTGACTTCATTGCAGCCTCTTTGACAACTGGCTGATTGGCTAAAAGGTACATGGTCTCAGTAGTATTTCAACTTGTACTACACCATGAAATGCTTTGTTTCTCTTGATAATGCTTATCTTTAAGTGTCTGAGGTGAAGCCTGTCTTGCTTTGAAAGTATGAAGAATACTTCCTCACTGCTGAGGAATGCATGATCAGCATGTGACCATCCTTAATATACACCCTCGGGGGGAGGGGAGTTCCAGGTGCCTTTATAAGCTTTGGAACACTTGCAACAAATGAGTCTCTGCCTGACTAAGACTCCCCGTTGCGTCTAAGTGTCCCTGGGTAATGGGGACGATGTGGGCTGGAGAATGGCGTGCTTACTCATCCCCAATCCTCACCTTGCCAGGGGTCACTAGTTAGAACCCCTGGCAAAAGAGGAATACAAACACCCTTTTATAATTTGGAGTTAAAACACTAAACATCACAGACTGGGAAAGGGTATTGAAAGCTGAAAGAGAAGGAACAAGTCAAATATAAAGGCATCCCATGAAAATAACATCTGCTCTGATTCTTTGATAGAAATATTTCTAGCAAAAAA
>NW_008355378.1:63573-63927 GCF_000622305.1 Nannospalax galili | reverse complement strand
GGCAGTAATAGAGGATCATTTTAATACCTCACTCTTACCAAGAGACAAACTATCCAAAGGGAAAGTTTACCTCAAATTTAGGATGGATAGCTTGTAAATTAAATGTGCTTAGTATGTCCCTCAAATGTTAAAGTATGCATGTTCTTCTCCACAGTCTGTACAAGTTTCTCCAAAATATATCACATGCAATCACGCAAAGTATAGGAATCTCAACAAATCTCAACAAATACAGGAAAACTGAAACAAATTGTTCTGTTTTACCTGACCACAACAGAATAAAACTAGATATCACCATCCAAAGATACTATAAAAAGGGAAGACAGGCATGGATATTAAGAAACACACTTTTGAATA
>NW_008355378.1:61228-63249 GCF_000622305.1 Nannospalax galili | reverse complement strand
GTTAAGAGCACTGGCTGCTCTTGTAAAGGACCTAAGTTCAGTTCCCACCAGCAACATGGGGGCTGACAACTGTCCATTACTGCCAGTGCTAGGCGATCCAATGCCCTCTCCTGGCCTCCATGTCCTTTTTGAGACATGGGTATGCTTGCATGCAGGCAAAACACTCACATAAAAAACATATAAATAGAAAAAAATTTAAGTACACAAATCACAACAAATGCTGATGTCAGGAAATAGAAACCCTTATAAAATATTTCTCAGAATTTAAACTGAGGTCACTTTAGAAGTAGGTCTGAAGTTTTCTTTTAAAAAAATAGATGTAAAAGAACTATATCACCCATCTATTCTTCTCCTGACCATATATCCTAAGGACTCCATCATAGTACACATCATACTACACATACTACACATGTTTGCTGTTACTCTACTCACAATAGCAAATGAACTGAATCAGCCTAGATGCCCATCAAGATATGAATAATGAAGATCCAAGTTTCATATGCAGATCTCATATGCAGATCAAAGTTTCAAATCTTTAGTTTGCTGTGTTTACTGTGGTTTAGCTTTGGAAGACAGGATAGTAGAAAGTGGCCTTTGGGGCCCATCCTAATGGAGAAAGGACACTAGAATATATTAAAATGAAAGTAAAGAGGGGGCATGCTAGATGTGAACAAGTTTATGCAGAGAGGATAATGGGGAAGAGGAGCTATATGGATGTGTGGAGGAGGGTTAAATGACTGTACAGAAATAACATAAAGAAATCTATCTAGTAACTCAATTTAAATGCAATTTAAAAATATTTAGAATGGAGGTGTCATGTGTGATGGGACAACAATTCTCTTTTAACATGTGGGTTACTTAGCAAAAATCCCAGTGCTAAGTTTCAGATTCCACTACATGATTTTCTTTTCATGGAGGGCATACAGACCCTCAAACCAATATAGTCTCTTGACACTAAAATTGGTTTTCTACAAGGGCTAGACAAAAAATGCTGTTTTTGAGAATGCCACGTTTATTTTTTAAATGTGAAGGAATTAACCTGGAAATTAGATGGCACTTTATTCACTTTTAATTAGCTTTCATAGTGCCAAAAAGTACTGTGGAAGATGTAGAGGAAGAAAAGGCCTCAGTTGGGGAACTCGATTAGTATAATACCAAAGTGTGCAATGCAAGACAAACCCACAGATGCAATGGTAGCATAACTGTTATTGGAGTAGCCAGTAGTTCTCTGGTTGGAGTTAAAGCCTGTCCCTGAGAGTGGAATTAATGCCTGATATTGTATACTCAGTCACAAAAGCAACTATAGGCCCTAAAGGGAAAAGGTCTACCATTGCTCATCTAAATCAACATTGTGTTAAATTGCCTTATGATATCTGTGTTTATGCACACAGGCAGATGAGACCCTCAAACTCAATCAGAGAAGCTTCTCTGTTCAGTGAGTTGTGTTGGATGTAGGGACTCATGGCTGATCAAGGTGCTGAGAGTGATGGTTGAATATTCATGCTATCAATAAGCATTTATTCTTCACCCTCTATGGCTCAGGATATATCATAGGGCACGGTTCAGAAAGAATGTTAAGTGACAGAAGACAGAGGACTATAAATGTCACTTTCTGTCATGTCACAGCCATTGCAACCGTACCTCCACAGAAACTGGAGTTGCCATCAATGGAACTGCAGGACACTGGACCTGTTGACACTCAGTCATGGACAGGGAAGCAGCTATTGGGTTTTTCTTTGCTTACCAAGGGAACTATTAGCTACAGAAGGACGCTGGGAGGGGAGTCATTTTCTTCAATTTCAAAAAGATTATTGACCGTATAAAGATCCAGTGGAAGTTCTCAACCTATTGTGCTGTTTGAACTCCCAAATAATCAGAATGTGTTACAGTCAGTCTGGAATTTTCAAAGAAAAAATTGATGAAAATAAATTAATAAATATAAAGAATGACACAGTAATCCAGATTAGGCCCATTAATGCACAAGAACTTGAAAGTTCAAAGCCTCTTAAGCAGAACCAGAG
>NW_008355378.1:37892-60200 GCF_000622305.1 Nannospalax galili | reverse complement strand
TTCTTAGAAAATTTACTTCTAGTGGCTTCATGAATTTTTTTCAGTTAGGTTCACAAAATACATTTTGGATCCTGATACCAACAAACACAGGCTTAAAAGATAATTACATACTTAAAACATGTAATATTAATTCACATTTTCACATATAACTTTTCAGAAAAATAATTTATAAGTTTTGCTTGCTAAAATAGAACATTTACAAATTGGTGGCACAAGTTTTCAATCTCAGCACTTGGGAGGCAGAGGCTGGTGGATCTACGTATGTTAGAGGCCAGGCTGGTCTACATATCAAGACATAGTCCCAGAGATACACAGTTGGACCCAGTCTGAAAAAAATAATTACAACAGTTTTTTTACACTCAGATGTGAAAGAAAATATTTTTGAAGTAGTAGCATTTATATTTTATTTTTTGAAGTTGCTCCTGAACTTTTTATTAATACAAGAATACATCCTAGCTTCGCTTAAGTCCTTACTTATAAGAACAACTGAAGCCAGGATGAAGTCAATCTTTTCCTCTTCTGCCTTGCTTACACCAGGGCGTCATTTTATCTGTTGTATTGGTTATTTAGAGGCCTGCTACTTTTTATTACTACAAGAATACATCCTAGCTTCACTCAAGTCACCTTTTCTCAATAGTTCAACCTATGATTTACACTTTGGAACTCAACTAAATTTCAGGTAACAAAAATATTTTCAATCACTTGAAATATTCTCCTAGGTCCCTTTGGTATTAATTCTTTCTCATTTAACATTATTTCTTCTCTATAATAGACCAAAGAGCTCTTGCCTGCCTTTGAGTGTGTTCTAATCATCCTGTTGCTCACCTTGTATGGACTCTAACTATATTTCTACCGCATAGCCTTATGCACAATTTTTAATTATATGTTATCTTTATTTGATTAAAATCTATTTTTCATTCCCATGTTTGCATTAAGATCGCAAGGTCATCAGCCATGTTTTACTTTAAGCCCTTATTCTAATAGTTTACTTCTCAGAACTGATCACTAACAGCAATCAACATCATCCTCTGCTCCTCAACCAAATCTACATTTCAAGTCAGCAGCCTCTGATGATTACCCCCAGCCTTCCTATACAGGGAGGGGTGTGACTCTGTGAGCTCCTCCTCATACCTATCGTTATCTACCTATAGGCCATGGGGATTCTCAGGGGCCCTTCTTCCCTTATGACAGAGTGTTAACAGGTCCATTCTTGCACAGGTCATGTGCTGTTAATGTCAACTGCTGTGGGATCAAGAATGCAGCATCAACATCATTTTCTGAGGTCAGTATTTTCCTTCACTCCTCTCCTTCCTCCAATTCTTTTCATTCTTGCTACTTGTGTTCCACAATGTTCCCTGGGCCTTGAAGGGAGTGATATAGAACTCCCATTTATGGCTGCGCATTCAACTGTCCCCTGTTGCATTAGTCACTTTTCTGCTGCTGTGATAGGAATACTGACCCAAGTAAATTATAGAAGGAAGAATTCATTTGAGCTTATGGTTCCAGGTAAATTACAGTCTTTCATGGAGGGGAGGCCTGGTGGTAGATATGGCTGGAGTAGGAGCAGAACCTAAACTCTTACTTAGGTAAGAATCTTCGAGCAGGCAGAGGAAACAAGAGAGTGACTCAAGATTGGCAAGGCTTAAGAACTCTCTAAGCCCACCCCCAGTGATGTGCTTCCTCCAGCATGGCCACACCTCTACGATCTCCCAAAACAGCGCCACTATCTCGGGACAAAATGTCCAAACACTTGGAGCCTATGAGGGACATTCTCATTCAAACCACCACAGCTTTTATAATAGTAACTGAAATCAAACAAGAGCACTTTGCATGCATTATTTTCTAACATGCAGGATGGCAGTAATCCCCATAGAATATTTCATTCCCAACTTCTTTTTGTTTTCAACATATAATGGAAAGTTTTTCAATGAGTATCAAAGTCTAAATTACTTCCATTTTTCCTTTGAATACTTTCTTTTTCTATGTGTATATATATATTTATGAAGGACTTGTTCTCAAGTTCCTCTCCAGTAGATGTTCAGCTATGTTGTTTGAAGGCTTGAGTCAACACGAGCTATATCTCATTCCCAACAGTCTTTTCATCTCCAACTTGAGTATATCAAATAGCTTAGCTTAGTTATATTCAGGAATGAGGATTTGTGATTTAAGGCCCTTCTGTGGAACTACTGGTTGATTGGACTGACAGTTCTCAGTTACTTTTGACTGACTCACAGAGTAGACATTAGTACAGTTTACAATTCAGCGCCATACATATATATCTAAATCTATATATCTATAGCTGTATATCTAGATATATAGTTATAGATATATAGATATATAAAATTAATCCCTTTAAAACTCTGCAGAAATTTCCTCATAATAAACGAGTTTATTATGCTAGATGCACTGTTATTTTTTTGAAGACTTAATACATTTTCATATGACACTTACAGAAGGACATATCCTGGTGTTCTGAGAGATAATTACTTACCAAACTATCATTTCAGGTCAATAAAAAGAATAGTAATAAAATGAGACTGATTTATATTAAATCTAAGCAAATAAAATTATAATGTCTTTTCAGCCTTGAGAAGGACCAGTAAAGTAACTACTTCTAAGTCCCTTGAATGGTGTACCTGGCTACACTAACTTTCACTGAACAACTAAGGCTTAACAAACCTGGTAGCAGGACCAGCTACACCACTGTTCAAACTCAGTTCTTACAGTGAAATCCTCTAAATTCAATTTCTGTGATGGAAACCATAGATGACAAATGGGCTCTGTACTCCTTGGTGAACAGTTACTGGTATTTCATTATACAGGCACATGCCTGCAGTCTCCTTACTCAAGGAATGAGGCAAGAGGATTGTATGTTGGAGTTCGTGTATCAAAAACAAATCTTACTACCAAAATCATAAGATCTGTGAATTCAGACTATAACTTCTATAAAGTTAAGAATATTTGTACCATTAGTAAGTACCAGTAGCAGTATACACACAGGAAATAGGCTTTCCATGACAAAATTTTTATTGCCTTAAACTGTCATATACTATGACTAAACAAAGGGAAATTCCTTGTTAGTAACAAATAAAAGCCAGATGTAACAAATGTGCACTTACTGAGTTTCTCTGGTGCCATTCAATAATCTTTCCTTGCTGTGTGATTATATCTTTTAAATTTGAATTTTCAAGCCTAAAAGGCACATTTAAAAAGAATTACTGTAAAATTTTGAAAATACAGACGTTTCACAACAAACATAGGAAGAAATACATAAATTGTGAATGTTTTGAAAAATAAATGATAGAAAGCTGTATCTTTTCTCTAGAGGCCTTTGTACAAATGGAACAAACTGTAGAGGTCACATGAAAAACTATGCATTTTACAGTTTGTCTTTGTGGTTTGTGTGTCAAATCCAGGGATTAAACCATTCACAATATGCTCACTTCACCCAGTTACATCCATAACCCTAATTTATATATTTCATGTAAATTATACCGGAGATTTTCACTGGATTAGAGACACTTGCTTAGAATTCCATAAATATCACTTTTTTGCTTTATCAATAATCACTTTATTCTGCCTGGTGAGATAATTACATGTGATCATGCAACTCCTGAGTTTACAGTACACCTTTATGTGTTCATCCTGTGCTTTTTGTCACTAAAATAAAATATGGGACATCAACTGACTCATGTTCCTGGTGTCACAGACTAAGCTGCTCTGTCAGACTTTGACTGACCTGACAGATTAAAATACCCCTAAATTGGAACAAAAATAATTTTTTCCTCATTCAAATCATTCTGGAAGGTATTGCCACAGCACTGAGGAAAAGAACTCAAACAGAAATTAGTATCAAATCATCATTACTGCATTAAAAATTATCATGTGATTTGGGGTTTGGGGGATTGTAAGGGGAATGTAGAAGTGTTTACAGCTAAGAGGTATTAAAGCCCCAGAAGAAGCAGAGGTCAATGTTAGTCATTCTCAAGTGAGACCAGTAAAGTGCATATAGTAAAGGCCATGTTAATAAGGTTTGATATGAAATAACACACTCCCAGGAATTAGCCAGATGCTACAGGCTTTTATTCTTCCAAGGAATCTTTACTATATGTTTGTGCATGTGTTGTCTGCATCTAAGTAACTGCTCCCATGTCTTTCAGTGTCCGGGGAGGTAAGAAGAGTGCGTCAGATCCCCTGAAACTGGAGTTACAGATGGTTCTTAGCCACCATGTAGGTGCTGGGAACCAAACACAGGTCCTTTAGCAAAAGCAGCCAGTGCTGTGAACTGCTGAGCTATCTCTCCAACCCAGATTTTTTGAGTAGATCTCCATCTTCAAATTTGTCAAATGTCCCAGATGTTTTATTGTATTGTTTTCATGTAATTTTAGGAATTCTTTTCTTTCTTTCTTGATTTCTTCTTTGCCAAATACATCACTCAGTAGTGTGTTGTTTCATCTCCATGGGTTCATGTTATTACATGAAATTATTTTGCTGTTGATTTTAGCTTTATTGCATTGTTATCAGATAGGATACATGTTGCTATTTTGTGGTGATTATTTTTAACCTGTATTTTAAATGAATTTTTGTGTATCTCATAAAATAAACCTTGATCCTATTTAGATCCCTCCCCAATATGCAGCCCCATAGGCCCCACCAGATTACATGCACTCTGTGATATATGTTAGGCCTATTGAGTCAAACATTTGTACCCTGATATCCCTCATTGCAAGTTCATACACTGGAGTCCAGTCAGCCTATCTAGAGTCACTCCCTTAAAGATTAACTCTCATTCACCCAGAAGAAATCATTCCCCATTAGTTCCTTGGCTAACATTGAGGCCTTCTGCCCATTTCCCCAGTTCTATAGTGGGTTTTCGTCTGATGAGTCTGCATGGGTCTTGGGCATGCTGTCACCATTACTTAAAGTTCATATGAACAAGTTCCAGGAGACCGGGCAGGCTCTGTTTCCTTATGTTTATGCACCACCCCTGGCTCTTACAATCTTTCTGCCCCTTCTTCAGAAATGGTCCCTGAGCCACATGTGGGTGAGGTTTAATATAGGAGTCCTGTCCAGGGACACTCTGCAGTCTCTTATTCTCTACTCCTTGGCCAGTTGTGGCCTTGTGTATATCACACTCTGTTACATGAGTGAGGTTTCCTGGTGTGAGTTAAGTGATGGATTAGTGTTCTCTCTACCTCCTGTTCCACTATGTTCCCTGAACCTTAGGTATAGAGGTTAAACTGTATTTGTATCACTTAGAGCTGGGATTCTCTCAGATATATATTCTCTGTTTCTGACCAGTTGTAGGATTCTGTAGCAGCCTACATCTGTTGTCAAAAGAAGTTTCTATGATGAGTGGTGAATGCTATGCTTACCTGTAACTATATGGATCCATAGTTAGCATGCTGCAAGAAATTGCATTTGTCTAGGGATATGAAGAGACTGGGGTCTCTCTAGGATGTATGACTTCTCCAGCCATTATTATTGGGTAAATGCCATGAGCTTTGCACAATGATAACAGGAAAATTACCTTGAGGGATAGTCCTACCAAACTATTGAAGGATCTGTTTTTAAATATCCAAACTCATATAAATGATAGTGACGGAACAAGGAATGTCTAAAAATACAGTTTCCATGGTTCCCCTCTGGAAAGACAGTATAGAGAACTGTTTTTTAAAGTTCACTGGTTCTGTAATAAGAATCCAGGGTACTGCTTGAACTACCAAAAGCACATGGCATCCACTATGTGGTGATTGTTTTGCATGAATGCAGAATGCAAGAGGTACAGCATGATGGGGCCTTGGTACAGGATTTAGAGAAAAACCCATGAGACCAAGGAATACTATATCACGTAAGATTCATTCAGGGATCCCCTGAGAAGTTTGTGTGTACGACTGGGAAGGCAAATTTTAACTTTCAACAGAATTCCTGGGATACTGAAAATCTATGGATATGGAATATCTGCTGGGGACAGTTACAGGAACTTAGCAGACTCGTTTAAGTAACAACATGTGACACAAACAGCACAGCCTGAAACCAGGCTGCCCAAGTCTTCTGGATACTAGATGATGAAACAGTGTGTTCCAGATGCTGGACATGAAACTAAGACTTCTGGTGTTTGTCCTACTGTGATTGAGCTTCATTTGGATCAGTCTTTCCTCAACATCTTCTTATTCTTGCTTTTGAGACCTGGAATATTTACATTTCCCATTGTATATTAGAAATAGTTAAATTTTTTTTTGTCTTTTTGAAGCAGGGTCTCCCTGTAGCCCCAGCTGTTCTGGAACACTATGTAAACCAGGCTGGCCTTGAACTCACAGAGATCTGCCTGCTTCTGCCTCCCAAGTGCTGGGACTACAGACATGTGCCACCACGCTTGGCTAGAAATAGTTAATATTTTTAACAGCGACACAAATTAAGTATTTGATAAGCATCAAACAGAATCTGGAGTTTTCAATAATGTCAAAAATGTTAAAACAGTAGAGTCTCTAGGAGTTGATTTGATTAAAAGAAATGCAAATACTATTTTTTTATATTTTTCTGGCTTGAGAACTTTAGCATTTCATATTGATGCTAGAATTTTACAAAATTCAAATATATTGATAAAATCATTATATTTTTATAATTTTCAATTACCGTTGGAGGGCAGTATGTGCATGCAAGTACATGTACCCTAGGATTTCAGAGGAATAGGTTCCCCTGAAGATGGAATTGCAGGCAGTATTGAGTCACCAGATGTTTGTGCTGAAACCCAAACTTGGGTTCAGTATGAGAGCAGTATGAGCTCTCAACCATGGATTCATTTCTCCAAGAAAATAAATCGTTTCAGTTTTTTTCCTTTAGGCAGATAATTCTATATTGGAGAACTGAATCAAAGTAAATTATTAAATATGGAGAAAATGACTTTTTAATGTTGTACTTATTATTTTTATTTTGTGTGTATGAATATATTGCATGCACAAATATAAGTGGACCCGAATCAAGAAATTCCCATGCAGGTCAGAAGAGGGAGTCAAATTCCACTGGAACTGGAGTTGTGGATGGTTGTTAGCCACCATGTGGGTTCTGAATATTGAACCCATAACTTCTGCAAGAGGAGCCAGTGATCTTAACTGCTTAGCCATCTCTCCAGTTCCAAAAGTAATGTATTTTTTATAAATGATGTTCTTTGAAGCATAATTGTACTACTCTTTCTTTAAAAATAATATTTCTTGCCTCACAAACAAGAGATTTCTACATAGTCAATATTATAAACTGGAAGAGCACACATTTATGAAAATGATCATGAATACTAAAATGATCATAATTTGTTGTACTGAAGTTTATTTAAATTTCACACTTCATAAGACGAAGCAGTTTTTGTAAGAAATTGTGATACACAATTAGTAATTCTAACACTCAAGAGGCCAGAAGATCACAATTTTAGGGCCTCCCTAGGCTACATAATTACCCTGCTGTGAATATTGAGAGATACAATAATGACAGTCCCAGGATAATGGTATTTTGTGCACACAGGAAAACAGCATGCTGATTGGACTTAAGGTCAATTCCAATGGTGGGAACTCATTCCAGGTATTATGATCCTGGCCAATACCCAGTGTCTGGGGATGTCATAGGTCCTAATACTATTATTGTGCTAAAGGGACATGGTATTACACTGCCTTCTACATTCTTATCCTTATGCTGATAGACTAATCACCATATCTTATTAGAGAAGCTTCTTCATGCAGCAGATAACACTTGAGAAAGAGGTTCACAACTTGTAAACGTGAAGAGAACAAGTGAATGTGGAGCGAAGACCCAAATGGGACATCTACATTGCATCCCCTCCCAACAAGGCTCAGGGACCATTGAAGAAGTGACAGAATGATTGTAAGGGTCAGAGGTGGGGGAAGATGGCTGAAAATAATGAGTTCTGGACACAACAAGGTCATTGCACACAAGATACCAGAGCAGCTGTGGTTGCTGGCACAATCCTGCACAATTTCATGCTAGTAATGATTCAAACATAGAGGAAGAAGGGGATCATGAGGCTCCACTCCTAGATGAGGAGCTACTGACAACTGATGACCACAAAGAGGAGTGCTAGCTTCCTTCGGGATGCGTGGACCATGGTAGATTGCCCATGCTCCTGTGGAGGTCACTCTGCACCTGTTCATACATATGCAACAATAACTGGATTCACTGGGTTGGAAGGAGGAGGAGGGTGTGGGGACAAGAAGAAGGAGGAGAAGGAAGATGAAGAGAAGGATTAGGAGGAGGAGAAATAATAATAATAATAATAATAATAATAATAATAATAATAATTAATAATAAAAGGAGGGTTTTGGTGGGATAGGAGAGGTGTAGGAAGGGAGCACAGGGAGTGCATAAAGGACTACTGTCACAGGACAATTGGAATAATAATTAAGAAAATCTAAAATTTGGTACACTTTCTTTTCTGTGAATTTCTTCAAAGTGACAAATTACTTAAGTTCTTCATAGTTATCATATAATGTGAGCAGGTCAAATATTTCTTTAAAACTGATGTATCATACCTCAAATAATGCAGTTCTCTCTCCAATTGATGAATTGGAAGCTCCTGTTGTAATTTTGCTTCTTTTGTTTCCGAAAGTTCCTTTTGCATGATGCTATTAAGTTTTTTCATGTCTTTATGTCCTGCAGCAAATATTTCATATTTACATTTTTGAACTTCCATCGAATTCTTATATAACTTAACAGTATACCAGATAGTCTGTAGGTGATTAGAACCTGTATAAGGCAAATAAATATCAATACAAGGGAGCTGGATAGATGGTTCATTGGTTAAGAGTGTTCTGCTCTTCTTGCAAAGGACCTCAGATCTATTCCTAGCACCCGTTTTTGCAGTTCACAACTGCCTGTAACTCCAGCTCCAGGCAGATCCAAAACCTCTAGCTTCCATGGCCACCTGCTTCCCTGTATTTACAGTCACACACAGTCATACACAAAATAACTATTTTAATAAAAGGATAAATAAAGGGCTACCATTATCACAACTTTTTAACATAGTTTTGAAGCACAGGTTTGAGACCTTGGTTACCCCCCTGAACATGAAAGTAAGTCCCTGTAGGTAAAGATAGGACACACATCAGAAATAAGACATGGTGAAATCAAGATGGTGCCTATGTGGTACAGTCCTCCATGGGTGCTAACTTTTATTGTAATAGAAGGTGCTATGAAAGCTGCCATAGGATAAAAATAATCAGTAGTCCTACCCAGCTGTTCACCGTTTAAGCCACAACAATGACCATCTTGGCAAGATACCCCCGTGGTGATTTACTAGCACTTGGGTCTTGGGGAAATCCAATAACTATCTAACTGGACTCAAAGCCTACTGGATATGAGGGAACTCATTTCTGGCACTGTAATCCTAGAAAACTGCTAAGCCTGTAGAGAACATAGACACTAGAGAAGAAATTGCTACTATATTACTCAGTCAGTGTAGCTTCTCATTATATTCTGAACATTCTTATGTCCACAAGTAAATATAGTTCTTGACCTTGGTGTGAAAAAAGATCTCCTGTGTTTTTATCCAGATAATGGTTGGAGAGAACCACAACTGGTCAAAATTCAGAGAACAAGTTACTGTCATGTGCACAGCCCAAATTAGTACATCTAATACAAAACCTCTATATTTAATGCTCAGGAACATCCCAGAGTGGGAAACAGACTGGGAGAGGCAAAAGATCAAGACTCCAGATGTAAGAAGTATGTTCTAGGCAAGAAAGGAATATTTTCCCTGAACTCTCAAAAATATGGTTGCCTAGGCAAGACCTGCCTAATGACCATGCCATATGATAAGTCAATGTGGATGGTGAAAATTTCACAATGCACCAACACTAGATGAGGAGCTACAGGAGGCAGAATCAGTTGTTTTGCAGGGTCTAGTCTAGCCTCCTGATATATTACTCAATCCCAAATGCTCAACCATAAACCCACATATATATGAGCATCATTGAATGAAATAATTATGTTGTCTGTGTTTACTAGGGTGAGCTCTGAGATTTTTTTTTAATTGTAATAATGGCTCACAGTAGACATTGCTTTGAGAAGTTGGTGGGGTGGCATCATTCCAGTACTCAGTGAACAACTATAACTTGACCTTAGAGGAATAAAAGCACGGGAGAAAAGCTAAGTCCACAGAATAATGGGAATATCACCCGCACTTACTGATATGCAATAGGGTTCATCACAGCTCTTTGCCTGAGGGCAGTTATTATTCTTTGTGAAGGTAAAGCATATTAGCTTTAATACAACATTGTCCTGTCATGCCATGCTAAGTGGTGTGTGAACATATTACAATAATATATGTAAAAGATAGTATATACCTGCAATAACCCTACCTTTGAACTCCATCCTAAGCTGATCAAAAAGTGCATTAACAGTGTCATAATCAGGTTCATCAGAATCTTCTGAGTTTTTTTGAAATGGTGTAGTTAATTCGTTGAGGCAGAACATAACATTTTCTTGATCTTTGATCTATAAAATTAATAATTTAAAATATTTTCACATTACCTATACTATGTATTAATTACATATGTGGTAAATATCTATCTTTTATGTCAGCAAGAAAGTACTTAGAAAAAAACTGATTTTGATAGAAACAATACCTTTATATTTCATTACTCTTTCTTAACCACCTTTTCAAACTGTCTTCATTTAAAAAAAAAGTTTTCTGGATTGGAGAGATGGCTCAGCATTTAAGAGCACTGACTGCTCCTGAAGTGGACTTGGGTTTGATTCCCAGCACACACATCGTGGCAAAGAACCATTCTTAATGCCAGTTCCAAGGGATCCGACACCCTGTTCTTACCTTCATGAGCCCTGCATGACACAAGTGCATGTACACACATGCAAGCAATACACTCATACATATATAATAAAAATAATAACTGAAAAAACTCAGTGTGAGATTTAACTGTTATAGTGCATTTTATTATTTTAACTGTTATAGTGCATTTTATTATTTTGACTGTTATCATGTATTTTATTATTTTAACTGTACTGTCTTGATTTTTATACTGCACTTTATAAAGTTTCAGTGTAAATTAATATTCTTGTACCTTGTTATTTTCACTGGGGATTTCCTTGGCAGTCCTAGAAAAGAACAAAATCTTTTCAGATGAATGTCAAATATGCAAAACACAAAGAAACTGATTTATTTCTACTATCTATAATATTTATTTCCTATTTCAATTACAATAATTTTATATAGGAGAATTCAACTCTAACAAGGAAGAATTCTATTAAGGGACAAATTTATTACTATAACCACAATATAAAGAATAATTTAGATATAACAATCAAATAGTTAATGCAAACCCTCCTTTTTATAGAAATAACACCAAATTTCTCTGGACTTGTTAGAGTTAAAACAATTTTTGGCCCATAAAACTCACTTTAAAAGCATTGCTTCTAATATAAGGAGAACACTTGTGAAAACATGAAAGGAGTTACATTTTTTTCAATACTATGAAATTGCTACTCATATTCTAAGCATTGAACTTGTGCTAAACTTACTACAGTCCTCACAAGAATATATAAGTATTGAAGAAAGGTAGAATCCAAATAAAGGAAGATCAGGGAACTTGCCCAATCCCAGGATGATTTGAATGGCAGACCTAGAATTCAAATCCAGAAATTCTGTCTCCACACTTGTTTTATATGGTACTGTGGAAAGTAATACTTATCTTCAATCAGGTCGATGGGGCATGTGTCTTTGGAGAGGATATATATCATACAGTGATATAAATGGGACAGAGGAATAATGGGATAGGATTGGTTGAACTGGGTGGGATATGGTTATATAGGGCAGAAAATGGAGTAAAATGAGGGACAACTAACACCAGAGGTAATTTGAAATATTTGCACAGAAACCTACATTAGAAGATACTTTCAATATATACATGTATAATATAAAAAGAATTTAAATGTAGTTACCCTGCAACATATGTTCAGTGGCCCTAATAGAACCCACAAGCTAACAAATGAAAAATACAATTCTCTTTTAGAGCAGTTGGCCAGAGAGATCCACAAACACTGACCACTGGCTACTGCCATTGTACTTGGTACCCACAAGAACTGGATGGTAAGACCCTAGTATTGAAGACACTGTATACTTGAGTCACAGTACAAACAAGGAGAAAACATTCTAGTATTGATTTTAAACCTTCATCTCTGGCTAGCTTTCAGAGTAATAGGAGGTACTATACATGACACTGACAGAGAAATGTAATCATCAACCTTACATATCTCTGAACTCAGTGAGCTACAGTAACAATTGACTAGGCAGAATATATCCACCGGTGCAATAAGGCATGGATTTTATGGTAGTAACCAACCACTTCACAACAGGTAACCATACCCTGCACTTTTATCAGGGCCAAGAACCTGTGACTAGACAGGAGAGGGTATAGGGGAGGACCTACTACTGTCATTCTGCTGAATAGCTATACTATGAAAGTAACTTATGATGTGTTATTCTTGATACCCATAGACCAAGAAGATGGCAATTAGCACAGACATCCACAAATGGTCAACATGCAGAGAATGAAAGACTTCAGGGTGTTCTGTCCTAAATGTAATGATTATATTGTACCTTCTCCCCCAAATGTTCAGGGATCTTTGTAGAAGTGAGGATGATATAAGAGAAAGACATGGTTGATGAATGCAAGAAAACTGTTGTCTGGATGCCACAGGGTAGTTTCAGATAATGAACCCACAATGCTCGTGACAGCATACACAAGAATTGGGAAAAAAAAATCTAGACAGCAGCCCAATGTGAATGGGGAAGTGAGCAGGAAGCCCGAGTCCTTGATGAGGTTCTATTAGCAGTTGAACAAAACTGAGAGAGGTAGTCAGTTTTCCCTATTCATGTGATGCCCGTTAGCTTGTCCACACTCCAAAGGAGAGACCCACACCAAAAATTATTTGAGAAACACAGATTAGATTCAATAGACCTAAATAAATGACAAATAATAATAGAGAACATGAGGTGGGGTGGGGTTGTAGGCAGTGTTGGAGAGTGAGAGAAATCTAAATATAGACAAAATACATTGTAGGACATTCTCAAATAAAGTATTAAAAGTAGAGTATTACCAAAAGAATGATAAAAGGAGACATAATGAAAATAAAAATAGTAGTGAAAAAGTGCAATAATAATAACAGTAATATAAAGCAACAGAAAAAATTAAATATACTTAGGCAATTTTTGAACCTGATTCCATAAATTAAACAATAACATACATAATTCATATACATTCATGTATTCAGCAATACTGATTGAATACATGATACATGTCAATGACAAAGTTGTTGTCTCATTGCTGGAGAGGCAGAGATAAGAATGTCACTAGAGCTTCCCAGCCAGTCAGCCTCACCCACTTGGTGAGAGCTAGTAACCATGAGGGTAAAGGGAAAGAAGGAACCTGAGAGAGAAGAATAGTAGGAGAAAGGTGTTACTAAGGGAGAAATATGCAAAAAGAGGGTAGTTAAGGAGAGGTGGGAGAGGGGGACTATACAAAGAACTATGGGAATAAAGGGGGGAAAAAATTTTCCAGATATAGAGTAAAAAAAAAAAAAAATCGGGGCTGGAGAGGTGGCTCAGTGGTTAAGAACACTGTTCTTGCAGAAGACCTTGGTTCAAATCCCAGCAACCACATGGCGGCTAAAAAATGTCCATAACTCCAGTCCCCAGGGATCTGACAGCCTCTTTGACCTCTGAGGGCATTGCATGGCACATGTGCACTTACCTATATGCAGGCAATACATGCATACACATAAAATAAAAATAATTCTAAAAAATAAAACAAAAATATTTCTAAGAAATATTGGAGCCTGCTTTCAGTAAACATTAATAGATATTAGCCATCAATTTAACACTATTGATGCATTCAACAAGAACTGACTGAGCACATGATACTGTCAAAGACAATCAGTATAGGGAGACAAGGTCTTTTTTTGCTTAGAACTTTGTAGCTCAAAAATAGCAATTCATGCTACATTGTCAATTGTTTACTTTTCTGATTTTCATAATCCAAATTCCTCCTTTTTCCTCCGCTTCTTTACGATTAAGCTATCACATGCGATGCAATTATAAGCCTAGCTGGATGATTCAAATATATTCAGCATAACTGGTGTGCTTGTATGTTTTCTTTCGTATGCATTTTGAAAAGCTACACAGGACAGATTGCCTTTCAGATCATAGTTTCCATGTTGAATTAGATGAAGATATACTATTTCTGAAATGAACAAGAAGTTCTTATGCAGAAATACAGAAAGGAATAATGGTTCTAAGGAACATTAAACGGTATAAATTCTCAAAGACCATATAGAAAGATTTCTAATGCTTAGTTGTGTAAAAAAATTAAACTGAATAAACATGATCTTCTCTGTTGCTTCAATCTGCAGCAGGCAACATTCTAAAAGCATTCATTTAAAAGTAACAAAAACTTGAAAAAAATTATCTTATGAATATGGCAATTTTACTATTTTAATGACCATTTAGAGGATCTCCAGTTTTCTGTCATTATGCTGTTCTGACATCCTCAGCATGGATGCATTCAGAATATAATTCTGTAAATATGTTTAACATGTACATTATATAGCCTTGGATGTGAATGCACATAAACACATGTAGGGTATTTACACTCATCTATGTTACATTACTGATAAAATACATTAAAGTTTTAAACACTTATTTGCATGCAAATCTTCATCATTTTCCTGCTTCAGAATGATTCAGTTAAGAATTGAAGCAATTAGATTAACTCATTGCTATATTTGAAAACTGAATACAAACTGCTGGGTGTGGTGGTGCAAGCCTTTAATCCCAGCACTTTGGAGGCTAAGGCAGGCAGACCTCTCCTGAGTTTGAGGCCAGTCTGGTCTACATAGAGATTTCCAGGCCAGCTGGGGCTACAGGGAGACCCTGTCTCAAAAAGACCAAAAGGAATAAAAAAAGAAAATTGAACACAAACTATACTAAATTACTCTTTGCAACCTATTTACCAATTTCACTTACTAAAAATGCTTGAGAATTCTTTTTCTCACATTTGCTAACTGTGTTTATGATTTTAATAAAATGCATCAACTAAGTTGGAAACAACAGTTTCAGACTGTTTCTTAATTTCTTAAAATTGTGCAATACTGAATGTCTCAGGGAGAACTGCATAAAGCATGCCAACTGCTTATGTGATGTTTATAGGAGAATAGTACCCTCTGTTAAATATTACTGTAGTCTTACCCATTACATTCTTGGTTTACTGCAACAGGAATTTGCTGGTCTTCTACGTTTCCTTTTTGTCCTTGTAGAATCAAACCCTCAGCACCCTGATTCAGGGTTTCTGATTTGTCTGTCACATTTCTTCTCTGTTTCTCTTCTTCTGTGGTGTCTGATGAAAACTTCATAAGAGTAACCAATGCTTTTCAATATAAAGAACCTTTTGTTTTCATTAGTTTTATTACTTCACTCATTTTCTTTTTAATTTTTTATTCAATCTTTGTTATTTTATTCACTCTAATTTGATGGCATTTAGATCCCTTCCCTTATCTGCACCTTCCCTTACTCCCCCTCGATGTCTTGCATCCTAAGCTTGCACATCAGACCAGATGATTGAGCTCCTTAGAAACCTGCACACGGCCCTCACCTTCTGCTCACTCCCAAGCCTATCTTCAGTCAGGCATTAGTGCAGAAGTGAAGCCTGGCGAGTTAGCTAGCACCTCGCTCACCCCACTGGTGTTTCTACATTCCAAGGCCTACCTTGGGTCTTGTAGCTCCTGCACAGAACCAGCCCCTTGAGTACCCAAAAACCTGCCACCACCCACCATCTTCACATTCCCACACGTAGTTATAATAGTGAAGCCTGTGAGCCAGCCCAAGAAGATCCAGCCTAGAGTTACAACTTCACTTTGTTCCTTACTAATGAGTCTGAATCATCCCTGTTCCTCCAATCAAAAATTATCATTGAGTTTCTGAAAGATTGACCTGCTAGCTGGTCATACCTCTGTGAAATCAACCATGCTTGGGCAAAAAGAAAAACAAGGTCATACTTCAACACAACAAAAGCAGCCTAGAATTTCATATCTGACCAACCAATGAAACAAGACTGTATGCTCAGAACACATTGTCAAAACACAATTTGAAAGGTCAAGACACTATGCCTCCCCTTCAATCCCACAGACCTACACAAATGCTACACAATGAGAATTACCAAGATGAACCCTAAGACACAAATTTAAAAGAACAACCATAAACATTGTGGTAGAAAACTTCACTTGTCAACTTGACACACCTGGGAAAAGGGTATTTCATTAGATTTTCCTGCATAAGAGTGGCCTATGGATAGTTCTGTGAGGCATTTTCTTGATTGTTGAGTGATGTGTAGACCCCAGCCCACCATTTGTGGAGCTACCCCTGAGCAGGTGCTCCCAGGTTGCATAAGAAAGCAGGTTGAGTACAGGCCATGGGAGAAAACCAGTAAGCAGTGCTCTTCCATGGTCTATGCTTCACTTCCAGCTTCAGGTTCTGGCCTTGAGCACTTTCCCTGAATTTCCACAGTGATGGATTATAACCTGGTGTTGTAAGCTGAAGTAAAGCCTTTGCTACCCATGCTGTTTCTGGTAATGATATTTATTACAGTGATGGAGAAGCAAACTAGGATAAAGTTTGTTATCAGAATTCTGGAGTACTACTGTGATGGATCTGAACACGTTGTTTTAGGAAACAAACAATGGTGGTCAGTTGAAGCCTGATCTCAGTGATGGATTATAACCTGGTGTTGTAAGCTGAAGTAAAGCCTTTGCTACCCATGCTGTTTCTGGTAATGATATTTATTACAGTGATGGAGAAGCAAACTAGGATAAAGTTTGTTATCAGAATTCTGGAGTACTGCTGTGATGGATCTGAACACGTTGTTTTGGGAAACAAACAATGGTGGTCAGTTGAAGCCTGATCTGTGAAGTTTCATAAGGAATCAAAAAGGACTACCAAGGTCATTTTCATGATGTATTTGAATTAAGAAGCTATTGAAGTTGGGCTGGAGAGATGACTCAGCAGTGAAACGCACTGGCTGTTCTTGCAGTGGACCTGGGTTTGATTCCCAGCACCTACATGGAGGCTAAAAACTGATAGTAACTCCAGTTACAAGTGAATCTGATGCCCTCTCCTGTCTTCCACAGGAATCGCATGGCATGGGTGCAGCTACATACATGCAGGCAAAACACACATACACATAAAATTAAAATCATAAATAAAATATTTTTAAAAAGAATCTAAGGAAGTGAAATATTTGTGTTAACTGGCACAATTGATACCAGTAAGCTGGGGTTGAAAGCTGTGAGCAACAGAAGACCATCATCATGAGGTTAAATCTTCTGGGAAATACTTCTTCAGGATCAACACACAGAAGCTGTGGTACAGAAGGGGACAAGGCTAGACTATTTATCACAGTAAAAGGGAATGGAAATTTTTCCATGATAGGGAATATACTGAAAGAATTCATGTCTACCAAATCATCCCTACAGTGAATACTCAAAGCAATCAATACAAAGGACAGAAGAGAGGAATGAGTATACTCAAGAAGTTACAGAAAGAAAACAGAGAAAGGTATAATAATGGAAACACAAAATGAGACCACAAACAACAAGAAGTTAAAATTACAGTATCCCACACACATCTTTCAATAATAACATGACATATCAATGGCCTCAACTCCCTGTCTAAATGCACAGGCTGGCGGAACAGATCAAGAAAAACTAAAACCTATCTTTTTCTTTTCTTCAAGAAACTCATCTCACCTTCAAGAATAGACAATATCTTAGATTTAAAGAATGGAAAAATATTACAAGCAAATGACTCTAAGATGCAAGCAGTGTTGCAGTTCAAATATCTGACAAAATGGACCTCAAATTAAAACTAATCAGAAAAGATTAATCAAATAAATTCATTCTAATCAAAGGAAAAATTGATACAGGGATGGTTCAATATATATGAGTCAATAAATATATTAAAGTACATAAATGGATGTAAATACAAAAACCACACGGTCATCTCAATACATGAAGAAAATGCCTTTGACAAAATCCAGTATGCATTCTTCTTAACGGTCTTAGAAGGAATTGGTTTGGAGGGAACATCAATTTACAAAAACCATTAGCCTTTCTATATACCAATAACAAGCAATCAGAATAAGCAATCAAGGAAACCTACCTCATCACAGAAACCTCAAAAAAATATTTAGAAACAAACCTAACCATAGACATTAAATATCTCCATAATGAATATTTTAAATCTTTAAAGAAAGAGATAGAAGAAGACACTAGAAGATGGAAAGACCTATCAGGCTCATGGATTAGTAGACTTAATATTGTGAAAATGACCATCCCACCAAAAGCAATCTATAATTCAATGCAATACTTTTGGGTAGGCATGTCCTCTGAGATAGTCACTCCTCCCACCCAATCAGTCAGCTTTAATTGTGTGAGGGGGATGTTCTAAAGACAGACACTAGGAAACACTGAGGACATGGGGAAGCACCAAGGAGGAGAGAGCCACCATTTGTGTGAGGCACACAGATCAAGGTGGGATGTGGTGCTGATGGAGCAGATCTCAAGCTTAGCCAAGATGTGGGAGAAAAACGGCCCACAAGCATGAATGCCTTTGTAAGTCACCCTCTCCCAGACATCATAAACTATGCAAAAACCCAAATAGATGGTATCCTGTCAGTTTTGTCAGCCCGGGGATCCCAGAGAGAGTGTGAAGGTCTCTGGGGGGAGGTGGGGAATTTGGTGAAACAGATGCCAATCAAAATATCCATGGGATTCTTCACAGAGCTATAAAAAATCATGCTAAAATTCACATGGAATCACAAAAGACCTTGGATAGCAAATGAAAACTTAGGCAAAATGAACAATGCTGGGGGAAATTGCCATACCAGATCTCAGGTTATATTATAGAGGTATAATCATAAAAACAGCATGGTACAGGCACAAAAAATAGACACCTAGATCAATAGACTACAATAGAAGACCCAAGCATGAGTACATGTAATTTCAGCCACCTGATAGTTGGCAAATTTGCTAAGAATACACAATGGAGCAAAGGCAGCATCTTCAACGAGTGGTGCTGGCAAAAACGATCTCCACCTGTAGGAAAATGAAATTGAACCCTTATCTTTCACCCTTCACAAAAGTCAACTCTAAATGGATCAAAGACCTCAATATAAAACTTGAAATTCTGAAATTGCTAGAAGAAAACATAGGCCTCTGAAATATAAGCATAGTTAAGGACTTTCTAAATTGGACATCAGCTGCTAAGACACTAAGATCAACAATCAACATGTAGACCTCATTAAGCTACAAAGCTCCTGTACAGCAAAAGAAACAACCAAGGAAGAGAAAAGGAAACCCATTGAGTGGGGATAAAAAACATTTTCCAGGTACACATCTCACAGAGGATTAGTATCCAGAATATATAAAGAACTCAATACACAAAGAAACAAGAAAAAAACAACCCAATAAAAAGATGGGCTGTAGACCTGAGCAGAGGGTTCTCAAATGAAGAAATTACAATGTCTCGAAACACCTTAAAAAGTGCTCAACATCCTGAGAAATTAAAGAAATGCAGATAAAAGCCACTTTAAGATTTCCTATTATCCCAGTCGTATTGGCTGAGACCAAGGGAATAAAAGACTCCAAATGCTGGTGAGAATGTGGAGAAGGGGGAACGAATGCTTATTCACTGCTGGTGGAAATGCAAAGTTGTGCAACCACTTTGGAAAGCAGTGTAGAGAGCTCCCAAAAAGCTAAAATTGAATCTACCATATGATCTAGTTATACTAGGCCTTGGCATATACCCAAAGGACTCGTCCTACTATAGAGATACCTGCACACTGCACATCCATGTTTGTTACTGCTTTCCTCACAATAGCTAAGAAATGGGAACAACCTAAATGTCCCTCAACTGATGAATCTATAAGCAGTTCTAGTCAGGAGTGAGAAAAGATGAAATGTGCATGTAAATATATGGAACTACAGAGTGTTATACTAAGTGAAGTAACATACCCTGAAAAGCAAATGACCTATGTTCTCCCTCATTTGGGGAACATAGCAGCACTCCCTTATATGTGAGTATATATCCTGATATAGCATCAGGAGCCAGGAAAATGGAAAGGAAACATGGAGGCAAAGGAAAAGAAAGAACCTGAAGATGGAATAGGAGGGAACAGATGGTATGTGGCGGGGGGGGTGCGGGAATGTTCAGCTGGGAAGGGATGAGGGAAGACCATGCAGAGGGCCATGGTGGGGAAGAAGGGAACTCAGAAGAAGGGGGATGGCAGGAGGCAGGTGTTATTGGGAGGAGGGTGGGGATAATGAGGCACTTAGCTTGGGGAGGGAGGAGGGAGGTTGGATGGGCGGGAGAGAGAATAAAACTGAATGGAGCTTGGGGGCTAAAGAAGTCAGAGTGTGTTGCCTCTGAAACCCCCTGAGAAATGCAATTACAGTGTCTGAACATTAGTGCATATATATTCTTGGGGGGCTGTATGGCAAGGAACACAGTGCCAGACAGGAGAGACCACCCTTTGAGTGGTTGAACAGAGTAGTCTTGACTCCCAAAATAACACAGGCTATTTCCAGAGCTCTTGATTATCTTCCAGATCTCAAAGGTAAGACCCTACTGCTCAACACAAGACATATTTTGTAGACAAGACTTGGAGCAATGGAGTAGGAACTGACCTGGAAGCCCTCTAGCAGAAGTTTAGCTCTCATAGTTCTAGAGGGTACTATGCAAGCTGATAAGTGAAAAAAATCAATCAATGGTCCAACCCAACCCTAAAGTTTAATAAGCATAACAACTAGCACAGCAAACTACCCCTATAGGTACAGTAGTGGCCCTCTCATCTGGGGAATAATCAACAGCTATCTAATTGGACTTAAAACCCTCTCAGTGGGAGTAAACTCATGGGTGGCACTGTAAACACAGTCAAGTACACATACATGGTTGGGAAGATCATAGATCCTAGAGAAAACTCTATCTCTGCCGTATCTCTAGACAAATGAATTTCTTACCCATATGCTGAATGTGCATCTTTATAATTATAGAGAGGTATGCAATATACCACTCATGAAATAAGCTTCTTTTTGCCACAAATGGAGGCTACTCCAGAATTCTCCAGAATTCTGGTCAGACACAGAAAATATATGTCTGAGAGATGCCCAGTCCTAAATGACATATTTACAGTTGAACCTTGACACCTAACGCTTGTGGAACATATTGGAATGGGGACAGGGTGGTAAGAGGCAAAGCTAGTGCATCCCTCAATTCTTACCAATTAAGCTTCCTTTACAACAGAGTTTGATGAACACAAAAGGCCACAACTGGTTAAGTTTTAAAGAACAAGAGACTGCAGAGTGTGTGTCCCTGGATGGGACTCCTATGTTAAACCTCATACACCCAGGAATCAGGGATCACTGTGGAAGAGGGGGCAAAAGATCATAAGATCCAGACTTGTTTCACGAACACAGGAAAACAGAGGCTTTCAGGCCACTGGAAGCTTGCACATGTGTAGTCAATCAGACAAGAACCCAGAGTGGAGTTAGGGAAATGGGCGACAGGCCAGTCATAGTCTAAGGATGTTTGAGGACTGATTACTACTGGGTGAGGGAGAGTAGACCTTACTTCTAATCGCTAGATAGATTGACTAGACTCAAGTTGATGAATTTGCACCAAAGGACATTTGCATACAAATGCTTTACAGGAAATTACTTAACATGTATGGCAGAATAGAAGACATGGGAAGGGGGGACCTAGATGGGGGGATGTAAATTTTATTAAGAACTGCTATATTAAGTGTACAAAAGCTCAAAAAACAACTTAAGAAATGTAGAGCAAGAAACTAAACAGAGTTCTCAAATGATGAAAAAATCAGAGAAATACTTTTAAACTATTTAACATCTTCAACCACCAAAAAATGCAAATTAAAACTACTTTGAGAATTCATGTTACCCTAGGAAAAATGGTTAAGATCTGAAAAAAATGATGTTGACAATTTGAGGTAAGGGAGCACTTACTGCTGCTGGGGTGCAACCATTATGGAAGACATTGTGGAGGTTCCTCAAAAATCTAAAAACAGATCATCTCCATAATACAGCCATACCACTCTTGGGTGTATAACTCAAGGCTCTATATCCTATTGCAGAGATATCTGTTTATATAAGCTAACTGTTGCTGTTTACAATAGCTAAGATACAAACCCAGATAGTCATCAACTGATTAACAGATGATGAAAT
>NW_008355378.1:36297-37739 GCF_000622305.1 Nannospalax galili | reverse complement strand
AGAAATACTTTTAAACTATTTAACATCTTCAACCACCAAAAAATGCAAATTAAAACTACTTTGAGAATTCATGTTACCCTAGGAAAAATGGTTAAGATCTGAAAAAAATGATGTTGACAATTTGAGGTAAGGGAGCACTTACTGCTGCTGCGGTGCAACCATTATGGAAGACATTGTGGAGGTTCCTCAAAAATCTAAAAACAGATCATCTCCATAATACAGCCATACCACTCTTGGGTGTATAACTATAGGCTCTATATCCTATTGCAGAGATACCTGTTTATATAAGCTAACTGTTGCTGTTTACAATAGCTAAGCTATTGTAAACAAACCCAGATAGTTCATCAACTGATTAACGGATGATGAAAACCAGGAATGGACTGCCTCTTTTGGAGTGTTGACCAAACAGATCCTAAAGATCTTTAAACAATACTGGCTTTTGCCATTTTGCTTGATAACTCAACAGAATTGACAGTTAGTCTACTGCTGAAGACACTATATGTTTGAATTACAGCACACAAAAAGGAGAAATCAAGCTATTGACCATGAAGTTGCATCTACCTAGCTGCCTTTCATAGTACTGCGAGGCTCTATGCAGGTTACTAAGAGGGAAATGTAAGAGGAGATAGAATACAGTGATGCAAGCAGGAAAGGAGAATAATTTATAGACATTTCAATGGGATGGAGAATGAGAGGGTAGAGCAGAAGAGGGAGGAAGAGGAGGGAAAACTAACACTAAAGGCCTTTTGAAACAGTCATGTGGAAATCTACTGTGGAAGCTTCTCTCAATACACATATACAATATAAACAGTGGAAAGTTCATTACCCTGTAACAGGGGTTCAATGGCCTTAATAGACTAGCAAATGAAAAGCCCAATACCAGGAATGGACTTCCTCTTTTGGAGTGTTGACCAAACAGATCCTAAAGATCCTTAAACAATACTGGCTTTTGCCATTTTGCTTGATAACTCAACAGAATTTGCAGTTAGTCTACTGCTGAAGACACTATATGTTTGAATTACAACACAAAAAAGAAGAAATCAAGCTATTGACCATGAAGTTGCATTTACCTAGCTGCCTTTCATAGTACTGCGAGGCGCTATGCAGGTTACTAAGAGGGAAATGTAATCATCATACTTGGCCAGTTTTCAACCCTGCAAGCTAGAGCCTGGGCAAACAATAAGTCCACTGGTGCAATAATAGTAATAATAATGTAGGAGTAACCAATCACATTCTAATCGGATTTAGGCACACATCACAGTAGCAAGTCCATATCTGACACTGTTTTCAGAGCAGGAAACTGTGTCCAGGTAAATTGCAGTCCATAGGGGAGGACTACTATCACTCTCATAAATAGGCATAATATTACACTAACCACAATGACATTATGATATCCATAGATTAGCATACCCCTCAACTCTCACCAGAGAAGCTTCTTTTTT
>NW_008355378.1:35409-35837 GCF_000622305.1 Nannospalax galili | reverse complement strand
TTCTACTTAAACTAATTTTACACTCAAGGATATGTAGCACCTTAGCGTGAAAAGAGAAAGTAGAGTATTTCAAGCAAACAAGGCCAGGAAACAAACAGGAGTTCCTAATTTAATATCTGATAAAATAGCCTTCAAACAACAATTAATTAAAAATCATAAATAAGGACACTGTATTATGATGAAAGGAACCGTTAACCAAGAAGACCTTACGACCCTAAACTTAGATGCACCAAATTCTGATGCAACCAGTTTTGTAAGTTTACTACTGGAATTCAAGACAATATCATCCCTAACTCAGTGATGGTACATAACTGAAATACTCTACTTTCTCTAATAGAGGTCCTTTGGACAAAAACTAAAAAGGGAAGCGCTGGAATTAGGTCTATGCATCAAGTGCATCTAACAGACAGCTATGAAATATTTGACCC
>NW_008355378.1:16217-35307 GCF_000622305.1 Nannospalax galili | reverse complement strand
CAGAAAATTTGAATTAACTCCCTTTAGCCTTTTGTCCACAATACAATAAAGCTTAAAATCAACAGTAAAGGATTCTCTACAAATAACATGAATTCATGTAGATTAAAGAACATATTGGTGAATGATGAATGGGCCAAATGAGAAATCAAGAAGGAAATTTTTAAATGCTTGAAATTAAATGAAAATGAAAGCACAATGCAATAAAACTTCTGAGGCACATTAATAGTAGTCCTAAGAGAGAAATATATAGTGCTAAATACCTGCATTAGAAAAAGCAGAAATAGCAAAACTAAATGACTAATGATGCAACTCAAGAACCTCAGAAAAGAAGAATAAACTAATGTGAAATGCAAGATACAGAAAGAAATAGTAGAAACCAGGGCAGAAATCTGTGAGATAGCTACAAAGAAAATAATACAGAGAATCAATGACTATAAGAGCTGGTTGACAGACCTTATTCCAATTAACCAAAAGGAAGGAAGCTGAGACCTGAATTAACAGTCAAATTAATAGGGAAACATAACAGGGAGCAAAGAAATTCAGAACACTGTGAGGGAATATTTTGAAAACTATACTCCATTAAGTTTAAATAGCTAAAAGAAAGTAGAAAGTGTTTAGATTCAGCTGAGCCACCAAAGCTAAACCAAAGGAGATTGATAACTTAAACAGACCCGTAACAAATAAGTAGTGATAGTAATATGAAATATTTAAAAAATAGTAATACAAAATAGTAATACAAAAAAGCCATGTCCAGATGGATTCACCTCAGAATTCCATCAGACCTTCGAAGAACATCTACAATTAAAATTGCTTAAATTGTTCAAAAAAAATGGAAACAGAGACCACTAACAAACTCCTTCAATGAAGCCAGTATTATTCTCATACCAAAATCAGGTGAAGACACAAACAAAATGGAAAACTCTGATGAATGTAAAGGCAAATGTTCTCAATAAAATGCTTGCAAACGGCATAGAAGCGTATGTCAAAAATATCATGGACAATAATTAAGTTTGCTTTATAACAGATATGTAGGGATGGTTCCACACACAAAAGTCAATAAATGAAATAAATTTACTTAAAAATGAAGCGATCATCTCAAGAGATTCAGACAAAGACTTTGACAAAAGCAGACATGCTTCCTGATGAAAGTTCTAGGTGAACAGGAGTGGAAGGAACAAACCCCAACCTAGAAAAGACTGTAACTGATAAACACACAGTCAACAACATTCTAAACAAAGAAAAACTCAGTGCATTCCCATTAAAATAACGAAGGAGAGCTGTTCACTTTCACCACTTCTTTTTGATATTCTACAAAACAAAGTAGTGCTTGAAACCCTAGATAGAGCAATAAGTTAAAAAAATTAAAGGATGCTAAAAGGAAAAGGAGACATCAATATATCCCCATTTGCAGACAATATAACATTCATAAAAGATCCCACCATTCCACCAGACTATTTCTTGAACTGATAAACCCTTTCACAAAAGTGACACAATACATAATAAACTTACAAAATTCAGTACACATTTTATCCACCAGTGTGAAATTGGCAGAGAAAGAAATCATGCAAACACCGCTCATTGACAATAGCCTCAAAAAGTTAAATGTATAGGAATAAACCTAACAAAACCATGAAAGACAAACTTTAAACATTTGAAGAAAGAGGATGAAGAAGACAAGAGAAGACAGAAAGATCCCCCCATGCACAAGGAGAAGAAAATGACAATTCTATCCAAACAATTTTCAGATTCAATGAAATCTCAACAAAAATTCTCATGACATTTTTCATTGAAACAAACTAACAAAACAAAACAAAATGAAAAAAAAAACAACAATGAAATCACAAAAGACTCTGGATAACCACAGCAATTCTGAGCAAAAAGAGCAATGCTTTGTGGATTATCAAACCATATTTCAAACTATGTTACCCAGCTTTAGTCATAAAAAAATTATATTGGCATGTCTGTATCAGTGGATCAAACTGGAAGACCCAAACATGAGTGAATGCAATTTCAGCCACCTGATTTTTGATAAAGATGCCAAGAACACACATTGGGGGAAAGACAGCATCTTCAACAAATGGTGCTGGGAAAACTGGATCTCTAGGTGTAGAAGAATGAAGCTAGACCCACACGGAAATGTATTACTTTGTAAGCATATTAAAAATGTACACGTAATATACATATACATATGTGTGTATGTATATATGTGCTGACTTACCAAATTTGAACCTACCAGATTTTTCAGATGTGTTGAAGTTTCTTTTTGTTTTTGTGTATCTTCTTTAACTTGGAATTCTTAAGTTCAAGCCTAAGAATTATATTTTGAAATAATTATTCTCATAGACCAGTTTCATAAGTTGCTAAAATTTTCAATACAAATTGTTGGGTAATCATCATTTTCTCTCTATCTTGGGTGGATAGTATGAAATTTTAAGATAATTTTTAAAAACTGTGCATTTCTATTTCTGTTTTTGAGGTTCTGGAGATTAAATCTAGAGCTTTGCATATAGAAAGCATGCATTACACAACTGAGTCCCATCCCAGGAGTGTTACATAATTCAAAGAACTTCAGACAGAAGTTTCTTAATGGCTTCACATTAGTGTACTAGTCAGAATCAATAGACTACACTGTCATTTGCTTTATGGACACTCAAATTCCTTTACATGTGTCTTTACATTATGCCTTTGTATTTTATCCTGCATCATCTCAGCATCTGCAGCTTCTAGATTCAGGGACTCTTGAGGCTAAAGGAAAGAATATGAAAATGTTACTCATAGTTCACTTCAAGTCTGTGCCAGCCTGTTTTGGGAAGAACCTTTATCAGAAAATAACCACGTTCTACTGCATTGATTTACTGAGCCTCTCTGTTGTAACTGCAGTTAACCCAGCCGTTACAACAGAGCGGTCATGACCCAAAGGCCTAAAATGAGACTGCATGGCTCTATAATGAAACTTTACTCAACTATTTCTACTGCACATTACTCTTGTTTAAATATTGCATTTTATCTGATATTCAAATTGGCAGAATGGGAAAAATAGAAAGAAAAAATAACATTGCATTCACTTACATTTTTATATTTCAAGCACTAACTCAATGACTATATCTGAAAATGTCATATTTATGTATGAATATACGTATGTTACAGACTTCATTTCTCTGTTTCTAGGAAGAAATTACTACCATAAAATTAATTTTACCACAATAACAAATTAAGATTAAGAAAACCAATCGCAGATGTAAGGATTTTACCTTGATATGAACTCTGGACTCATCTTCTTTAGATGTGTCACCAGAACTAGATTCACTGGGACTCCTTCAGAGTAAAAACAAAATAATCATGACTGAGTTTATTTCTATAAAAAATGTCTTGTGCATCTGGTTGTGTAATAAACGACGTTTTTTTGTAAATACAAGTTTATTTATGGCTTTCATTTATTTATTTTATTTGTCTTATTTATAGCATCTTTTTTATCACTTTTTGCCTGTATCTCTCCTAAACTATGAAATGCTCAGAGAAGACTCCATTATAGATCTATTTCATAGAGTGACTACCAATGTACTGTCAGAGCTTGAGAATAAAATATATGCACAAATTGTGTCATGAAGACTGAACAAATGTCTAGTTAATGGCTCATGTAAACTGAACTGAAACAAATCTGAGTTGGAGAAATAAGACAGAGATAACATCATCTTCCTGCCCCAGTTCAAAAGTAAGCTATATAAATCAAAACTAGTGATCTGTATTGTTCAGTACAGAACCTATGTGGAAAAAGTACTCATTGATTCCTTTTGCTTCAAAATGGCACACCTATGCTCATGTAACATCTCAAGTGTTTGAAAGACAATTGTACCATATTTAAAGAACAAAGAAATGTATGTTATTTTCTTGTAGAACATTCTTCCCAGAGCATATAAGACAAAAAAAATTTATAAAACACAGTAAGTTTTTCTATATACATTCTGCCCCCTTTTCGTCCACATAAACTAGCAGACACAAACTTTCACAGATATGCAATTAAGAGTACAGAGCTGGAGAAGTAGAGTCCTGGTTGTTTTTCCTCTGTCTCCTAATGGTATTTCTATAGCTTCTTCCCACAGTGTTACATTCCAAGAGCTGTTTTCCTCAGGGCTCAATGACAGGTTTCAACCTTAAATTTTCAAGATCTAAAGGCACAAATTTTTGAAATAAAGATGGGCTGTAATGATGAATAGTAGGAACTGGTAGTAGGATCTCTCTCTCTCTCTCTCTCTCTCTCTCTCTCTCTCCTCATTCCCTTAGATGGATTCATTCACTATATCTGGCTAAATTTGACTCCTGGAAAGCTTGCTAAATCCGGAAAATCAGTCACTTGCACTCTGCATAGAGATGCCAATAATTGCTAGTCTTCTTTGAGAACCACATTTTCCCTATACTATACGTAAATAGGCAAGACAGTGAGTTGGAAAAGATGTCTCACACACCTAGCAAGAGACCAAACTCAGAATTGCACACAGTCTTATGTATATCTAGTGCTTTCACTTTGTCGCTAATCTATGACTTATTTTAATTCAATGAAAGGTTTATGCGGTTAAAGGCATTTTCTTCCCTTCGTGAAGGCCAGCTAAACACATAAACATCTGTCATCTTTTAAGTATGAAGGGCCCCCCAAAAGGTCCATGTGATGAAATAGCCCAAGATCATAATGGAATTAAGAGGCTATTGAAACATGAGGGCATGAGCTTCATCAATGGGCTACCAAGTATCAGCCAACAGCTGAATGCATAATTAGGAGGTCAGTTCTAGTTAGAAGTTTGACACTTGTCTTGCATAGTGTATTTCTCTAATTTTTCCCTCCTTACTGCATAAAATGAGAAGCTTCCTGCAGCCCATGCTCCCACTGCAATAATATTCTTCCTTGGGTGGTTGTCAAGGCATAGTTGACCAATCAGAAACTGAAACTTCAGAAACCACTAGTCAAATAATTCTTTTCACCACATCATTGTTTCTGTCAGGTATTTTGCAATAGTGATTAACAGCTGGTGAGTATGTAAAAATGAATTATAAACCTCAAAATAGACATTCAAGCTGGGTTCATGTAATGATTCTTCAATGAAAGAAGTAGTAGTAGTAGCAGTAGTAGTGGTAGTGTGCCTTTAGTGGTGGGTTCCCTAGGTAACCTACGCTGGAGCCTGTCCTACTAATCATTTTTTAACTCATGATATCCAAAAAGCCAAGCAACCCTCCTGACTCAGCTTCCTCTGTATTGAGATTGTTGGCATTCATGATAAAGAAAAAAAAATGAAAGAAAATAATTACTCAAGATACAAAATTATGTCCACAATGTACTTAAGCTTAATATAGCATATTAAGGGAACGTTTGGGGGGAAAATCCTAAAATAAATATGGAACCACAGAAGACCAGAAAGAACCAAAGCAATTCTAAACAAAAAGTGCTGGAGGGATTACCACATCATAGTTCAGGCTTTATCAGAGAGCTGTAGTAGTCAAAACAGCATGGTGCTGATGAATGTAGATGAATGTAACAAAACAGAAAACCAAACACGAGTGTGTGGACATAACTGTAGTCCCCTGATATTTGACAAAGATGCCAAAATATTCACTGGAAGGAAAACATCATCAAATGCTGCTGGGAAATCTGGATGTCCACCTGTAACAGACTGAAATCAGATGCATATCTATCACCTTGCACAAAAATCAACTTCAAATGAACCAAAGACATCAGTGTGAAATCTGAAATGCTGAAACTTTTGTAAGAAATTGAGGCAATAATCTACATGATGCAGGTACAGGAAAGGACGTTGTAGAGTGAACTCCATTCACACAAGAATTAAGGGCCAATAATTGACAAATGGGACTCATTAAACTAAATATGTTCTGTAGAGAAAAAAATCAATCAAGTAAATAAGAAGGCAACAGAATAGGATAGAAAAATTTGCCATCTACTCCAATTTAAAAGATAACCCACTTGTTATATATATATATATACAGAGGGTCCTCAAAAGAAGAAATAAACATGGCTAATAACTACATTATGAAATGTTCAACTTCCTTACTAATTAGGGAAATATAAATTAAAACTACTTCAACATTACCTTGTACAATTTTCAGATTGATGATGATCATAAAAACCAACAACAAATGTTGATGAGGATATAGGGAGAGGACAACACTCATTCACCAATAGGGAAGTGTATGCTGGTAGAGCCACTACAGAAATCAGTGTGAAGAATTCTCAGAAAACTTAAAATAGATCTACCCTATGACTCAGCTAAACCATCCCTTGGCAATCTAACTCTTAAGTATATAGCCAAAGGAAATAAAATCAGTAAGCCAAAGAGACCTCTGTACTTCCATATTTATTACAGCACTATTCAAAATACTCAAGAAATGGAAACAACATAAATATCCCTCAACTGATGAATGGATTATGAAAATTTGGTGTGTTTACACAACGAAGTTCCTCTCAGCTGTAAAGAAAAATGCAATCATGGAATTTTCAAGTAAATGGATGCACCTAGACACTAGATACTAGTGAGGCACCTCAGACTCAGAAATCAAGGAGCACATTTTCTCTTTCACTTGTGGATTATCTAGGTCCACATTCTTCAATGTGAGTCTATTTTCTGAAGTACACACTACATAGGAAAATGAAAAGTAAAAGAGTACAAGAGATGGAAACAGTAGAACACAGTGTTATCAAGGAGGAAATGGGGAAAATGGAGAGTACTCTAACTGGGGAGCAACAAGGGAGGGATATACAGAGGAAAGAGTTCACAATGTATATGTTGTAGAAAACTAAATGGAAATGTATTATTTCATAAGCCTGCTGAAATGCATATGTAAATGTGAGTGCATGTGTATAGCAGAAGGCTATACAAGAAAATTCAGCGACAAGCTTCCAACTATTGGTCAGGATAATCTAATAGAATCGAAAATAATATAGACTATCACCATAGCCCTTGATTGCCCCCTAGAAGTAAAACTCTGTGACTAAAGAAATGGAATAATTTGAACATAGGATGTGGAGAAATGGAGTTGAAACTGACCTGGAAGTCTCTTTTCTAAAGATTAGATATCATACTATCAGAAGGCAAGGGAAAAAAATCAAGCAATGGGCTGACCCACAAATAAACCTACAGACCACAATAACAACCAGACCAACAAATTATCTGTATTAGCACAATAGTGGCACTTATATCTTAGGGGTAATAATCACTGTCTTAACCATTCAACCTAAGGTCCACTTCAGAGGAGGAAATCCATGCATGGTTCTGTATATATCTGCAAGTATTCATGGTTGGTGAGGTCATAGGCACTAAAGAAAAACCTACTGCTGTCACTTTCCTAGATGAATGTAATGTCTATAATTAGTATTTATAGTCAAGTGTAGTTCTCACCACTCATCAAAGAAGGTTCTTCTAGCAACAGATGGAGACTATTACCAAATTCCGCAGTTGAATAAACACAAACATGTGACTGTGAAATGCCCAGGCCTCACTGTTACATCTACAATCCGACCTCTACACCTAAGGCTCAGGAGACTCATGGAAGAAGATGGAAAAAGATTTTATGTGCAAGAGGAACAAGACCCCTTCTGTTTTTATTGGATTCCAGTCATGACAGGGAATCTACATCCATGAAATTGCCACAACATGGTAACCTAACAACATCTGCATGATGACAAAACCTGTTGATGAACCAATTTGGATGGGGAAAATTCCATAAGGTAGCACCTCAAGACGGATACATCCATCTACTGCAAAGGGGATGGAAAATCAGTTTTTCCCAGGGACTAGCACCTTGAGAGGTTATCTAACCCACAAGTGGGCAACCCTAAGGACATAGACACACAAGCACCACTAAATGGATTCAGTGTATTATACAGTACCATAATAAGAAAAGAATATGTCAAGAATTCACTGGGGAGGGTGAGAGATGGGACGTGTTGGAGGGAGGTTGGAAGGATAAAAATAATGCAAATATTATACTCATGTATAAAATTCTCAAAAAATAAAAAGAGGGGCTATTAACTCAATGGTTAATAACACTGGCTTCTCTTGAAGGGGACCCTGGTTTGGTTCCCAGCACCCACATTGCAGATAACCAGTTCCAGGTTATCTGACACCCTCTTCTGACCTCCATGGGCATTGCATGCCATGGATACACTAACACACATGGTACTAACACATGTGCAAGCAATACACTCATACACCTAATTTTTAAATTAAATAAATAAATAAATGAGAAGCTGCAATGAAGATGAAATGGTTAAGATTTTTATTTTAATAAAATATTAAGCAGTAAAATCTATAAATTTTGAAACAACAAAGAATTTCACTATGGAACCACTTCAAGTAATATAAGACTATATAATCAACAAAATCAGACTACAGGCAACAAACTTCAGCCATGTTAAAAAATAGCAGAGTTGCTGCTGTCCTGTTCTTGGTATTGCTTAGTTTGGATAATTGCTTTTTTTTCTAATGTGTACAAATGTATTGCTTGTATGTAGGTGGATGCACCCATGTCATGTAATGCCCACAGAGATCAGAAGAGGGCATTGGATCCCCTGGAACTGTTGTTACAGGTTGTTAGCAGCCACATGGCTGCTGGGAATCGAATCTGGGTCCTCTGCCACAGGCTGAACCACCTCTCCAGCCTGGATAATTATTTTTCTATCTAATTGATAGTATATGTTTATGTTCTCCTGATGCTAATAAGTATGTCCATTTCTTCCTCCAACCAATGTGATGAATCTCACTTGAATAGTTGAAATTATTGTTAAATACCACTATCATTTAAAAACAGAATAATTTACCACAATACCTGTCTGGTTGTTCAACTGCACATATGCTTGCTCCTTTGCTCACTAAACATTGTATCATCTCCTGGTTGCCATTGATTAGAGCCAGAGTATGTGGAGAATAGCCCTTCTATGGGAAAAACCAAATTTTCACTCTCAAAAAGCTCACTAAACATTGTATCATCTCCTGGTTGCCATTGATTAGAGCCAGAGTGTGTGGAGAATAGCCCTTCTATGGGAAAAGCCAAATTTTCACTCTCAAAATGCCATATTTTCAAAGAGATGAGGATCTGATCAAAGCCTGATAGGATGTCAGCACACACTGTAGGTTATCAGAACTGCAGCCTCTTCCTTCTCACACCACAGTGCTTTCACACATGGAGCTCTTTCCATGTGAAAAGACTCTACCTTCTCTAGAGCTGGCCATGACCCACAGCCCTCGTAAACATGCACTTCAGGCATGAAATGTTTCCACAAACTCTGCTTTTATCCAAATATTTACCATGGGATTTTGATGTCATGTGACTGTTCCATCTAAACCAAGAATGTCTTCTTCCTCTCTTTGTCACAAACATTCAAACATAGTAGTCAAATATTTACCATGGGATTTTGATGTCATGTGACTGCTCCATCTAAACCAAGAGTGTCTTCTTTCTCTCTTTGTCACAAACATTCAAACATAGTAGTAAGGTTTTCAGTATTTTCCTTGAGGGATGAATTAAATTGCATCTCTAGAGCAACATTCACTCATCTATATTCCCACTGATATTTACTTACCCAGAAGTACCATGCCTAGCACAAATATTCTACATTCATTTCTTCGAGAAATGTCGCAAAACTGGGCATGGCACTAAAGCCCATGCATTTTCAGAATTGCCGAATCAAACTGTGTACATTTTCAAAGCTCTCCCATGGTGATTATGCGGCACAATTTCAAGATAAACACTGCAGACACCAAAAGCATGGCATCAAAGCTAGTTCTCATTCACATGGCTAACTCTCTTCATTGTATGCACATTTTGAGGAGACAGACAGTCCATTAAGTTCATTGAGTAGAGCAGAATGGGATGTAAGGAATTAAATGTGAAACTTGATTAATCATGGAAAAGGTAAAATATCTTCTACCTCTCAGAAAGGCAGTGTAGACGTGACAGAAAAAAAATTAAAGTCTTACCTAAGCGGCTGTGTATACCACAAGGGAACAATATGTCAGTGCATTATTTAATATGTATACATTTTTGCAAGTGTGTGTGTGTGTGTGTGTACCTGTCACATGTGCTAGTCAGAGGACAACTTTGAGAAGTTAGTGCTCACTTTCTCCCTTGCTGAGGCAGAGTCTCTCCTTCTGTTTCTGCCACTGTGGAGGAATGTAATTCAGGCTGCCTGCCTCCCAAACTTCCAGCCAGTTCTTCTTTCTCTGCCTCCCAACATTTTGTAGGACGACAGGGGTTACAGATACATGCTACCATATCTGGCTTTTATGTCTAGGGATCTACATCAGGTCATCAGATTTGCACAGCAATCTCTTTTATCTGCTTTTATTTTTTGATGAATTTTCTTTTATGTGTATGAGTGTTTTACCTTCTTGCATGTAAGTGCACACACATCATGCAGTGACTACTGAAGTCAGAAAAGGAGGACAGATCCCATGGAACTGGAGTTCCAGAAGGCTGTCAGTCACCATGTGTGAACTCGGAACTGAACCCAGGTCCTCTAGAAGAGCAGTCAATGGCTCTGAACCACTGAGCCATCTCTTCAGCCCCAAGCGCTTCACCTGTTTATTCATCTCTCCAACCCTTTCCTGTGGCTTTCATTATGAACACCATCTAGTGATCTTTGACCCGGTCTCTTTGGAATGCATGCACAATTGATCTCTACATGTTTCTCAAACTGCGAGCTACTACCTGATGCTAGAGAGAATGCTCAGCAGTTAAGAGCACTGGCCTTTCTTGCAGAGGACCCAGGTTTGGTTCCCAGAACCCAGATGGTGGCTCAAACCCATCTGTACTTCCAGTTCTAGGGGATTCAAGAAGTTTTGTGGTCTTTGGGTTTACCAGGAACACAAGTGGTATATATATATATGTTTACCTGCAGTAAAATTATTCATAGACATAAAATAAAAATGAACAAATATTTATAAGATTAGCCCCCAACTGAAAATTAGCACACTGATACACAGAAGGCGGTAAGATAAGCTGTTCGTGGTGGTTTGCTTCCCGTCTCTGATTTCTGCATGTTCACAACCACGTCCCTTTTTCCATTTTTCCTGCTTCAGCCCCTTCTCTGGGATTTAAATCATTTTGATATAAATTTTCAATAGTGACAACTTTTCTGTTTATATAAAATGTGTTTGTTTTCTTTGGATTTCAAGATTTAGCCAATCTTTGAGTCAATTTTTACTTTCCTATATTTTTGACAGTAATTTAAAAATTAGTAAAAAAAATTTGTTTCACCTTTCACAAATTCGATGTTGTCTCTAATATTTGTCACAAATTAATAGAAGAAAGCAATGTCTATTTGTTTCCTCAAATGTATCAATAACTAGGGGTCAGTGACATGACTGAGGGGCTAAATACTTGCCATGCAAGTCTGACCACCGGAGGTCAATACTGAAACCCAGGTAAAGGTAGGAAGACAGAAATAACTCCACAATGCTGTCCTCTGACCTCGACACTAGCACTGTAGCATGCTTTCCCCCATACCATATACAAGCACAATAATAATAAATAAAAGTAAATACAAATCAATATTTAAAGGGACATCTTCAATAATGTTTTCACTCACAGGGTGTTCCAGATTCTACATATGTAAAAAGGAACCACATATGTCACTGTACACTCAATCGCGTTCACGTATTTTGGGAACCAATGTTGTGTGATTCCTACCTTGTTCTTTATATCGATGCTGGCTTGGTGCACCAGTAGTTTGCCTGCCATTGAGATGTTTTCACTCCAAACAGCATAGTGGAGAGCTGTATTTCCGCAGTTGTCCATGGCATTTGGAACAGCACCACGTTCTAATAAAATGGCCATGCATTCTTCATGCCCGTATTGTGCTGACTGTAGGTATTATATCAAGACATGGATTGAGAACTTTAGAAATACAGGAAATACACTAAAATCAGATTTATTCTCAGCATTTGCACCAAATCCATTTTATGCTGAAATTGTTGGCTACTATTTACCATGATCGGTGGTGTGCTGCTGTCACTGTCACAGAGGTCAATGTCACATTTACGATCCATTAGGAGTGTCACGACATCAAGATGGCCATGTGCACAAGCATAATGCAAAATAGTTCTGTGAAAAGTGAGAGGACTTTTTCAGAATTTATAAAGGGCTATACAATAAATATACAATTATTCATGATGGTAAACATTATTGTCTTGAAATTAATTTTCACTAATTAGACAAAAGGACACTATTAATCTTCTCCTCTGATCCATTGCATTGGAGGAATCTGACTGGACACCTCCCACATCTCCCTTGGGTATACTCAGGCTCCATCTCAATAGAGTCCCTTCTCCTTCAGAACGAAGAGATGTGGGTGCCCAAAAGAGGGGGAAATAGCAAATCACGTTGGTTGGGAACAACTTGCTGCAGTGCATGTGGAGGAACAGTGGCACTAGGTCCTCAGGAAAAAGAAGAGGACCGGATGCTGAAACACTGAGAAACTCAGTTGTCAAGAGGCTTGAGTTGTGAACAGCTCTAATGTTGGTGGTCCTGTCCCTTTCAGGGAGGAGTGGAAGGCCTGCCAAGTCTAATAAACATGAGCCAGAGTCAGGAGTTGACCCACCATTCAACTCCCACTCAGCTGTGTGGTTTTCTACTTGCAGCACTGAGTACTCTAAGTGTACCTAGTAGATACTCCCAATATCCTCTGCTCTCCTGCAGGGTGTTTAATACTGAGCAGGACTGCAAAGCACTGAGACAGGTACTTCAGTGCCACATCTGTGTGTTCCAGCTGCCTTCACTGTAGCTCAACACAGCCAGGCAATATCTCCTTGTGTTAGAAATTAGGCACTCCAGGGTACACAAATTTGAAGAGTGGACAACAAGATGCCAAGCCCAATGGCTTAAAAATAACAGTGCTCCTTAGTTGCTGCTCAGAGGAAGACAGGAAGTCTGTAAGTGATCCAATCACTAATGATCTGACCCTTGGACCACTTGACTCTCTAACACTTTGACCTGTGTGAAGCAGAAGTGTCCACCACTGTGACTTCCCACTGATGCCACTAGGCACATCCCATTATGACAGAACTCAGAAGGAAGTTCTCCATCATCTTATCCTTAGGCATCTCTTCGCCCTTCCGTTTCATTTTTTTATACTGTACCACCTATATTTAAAAGCATCTATAGTGTTCTTTTTATTCTTATTACGTCTATATAATTTTGATTATTATTTAATTCTTTATTGTGCTGTTGTTTTTAACTTTGATATTTGTTTACTTCTTGCTACAATTCTGATCCTGTCTTCTGCTTTTTTGCTGCTTTTATTTAAACTAGAGTCTTGATTTTCTCCCTTGATTTTCTTCAGTTTCCTTATTGCAATTCCTTCTTATTTCGCTCTAACAGTGAGCACGGTTTTGTGAAGGACTACAGATGATGTAGAGATATAATCAGGGAAAACATCTCTACAAAACATTACAGTCAAGAAAGCAGAAATGCCAAAGCACAAAATGCTAATAGCCATGAGTCTAATGTTTTATTTCTCTTACAGAAGCAAGCCTATCACAGTGACATCAAACACCTCAGCAGAAATGGCAGTATTCAGGAAAACATGATACATTTCAAGACCTGAACATAAATACCTGCCAATCAAGATTGCGTCGACAAGGAAAACAACTAACATTTTACAGTCGTTGAAACAGTAAGGAAAATGCCAGACAAACACTAAGCAAGCCCAAGGCTCCAAGCCACCGATACAGAAAATACACGAAGAAAATGAGATTAGACACAAGAAAAGCAGAGTATTTTAACGACAAGTGCATAGATATGGCTGTTCTTAACATGAAGAGATGAACAAAAACAACAGCAAATGAAAGTCATGCACTGTGCGATAAACCAAAAATCTGCTGATCTGAATAGAGAAGAAATAAAACACATAGTAAAGCAAGTATACATAAAATACCCATTAAAATTGCAAGATTTAGCAAGTCCCCTCAATAATAAGTATACCTGGAAATTATCTTAATGTCTCCAAGTAAAGGTACAGACTTAGCTGACTAGCTGATGGCTAAAAAGAAAAAGATTCAAAGTTGGACTGTCGCTAAATAACTCGCCCCACTGACAAAGATATAACAATTGAAATTAACTGATATCAGTTCATAAACACCAAAAAGATGAAGTTAGTGTGGATATTGCTGCATATTAATAACTAGATGAAACAATGTCCAGTCTCAAGAGGGAAGAAGTGGAGCAGTTGGACTCACCACATGCTGACCTACACATCTTACTTACCCTGGAAAAAAGACATTCAGTTAGCTCTGTCATTCATCCCAATTTCTGAAGCAAAACCTGTACACAATTTTCACAACACAAAGCAAAGTGCCATAATTACGGATGTGACATAAGGCTGTGTAAACTTTGAAGTATCTGGGAAAAGAACAGTAGGAACATTCTCAGGCAGAGAGATATTAGAGATTGTGTTCCCGAGCACCAGGATAAATTGCCTTATGAGCAAGCCCAGAGGTGTCCATAAAGAGTCCACCTGACACTTGTCATCTTGTAGTTTCCACATTTTGTGTCCAAAATCTTAAACTAAAATGGAGTGCACAAGGCAGGGGACACTGTCAAGACAGTGGAAGCCAGGAGAGTCTCGCAGGTCAGGGATCCCAGCAAGCAGAAGGTATAACCTGGAGAATCAGTGGGTCTAGGCTGGCTAAGGATACAGAGAACCTGGAATCAAAAATGCTGGGCCTGCCCGCTCTGCTCCGTCCCTCCACTCTAGTCCTTCCAGCTCTTCTTCTCTGGCCCTTGTTCTTGAATATTCCAGAAAACTGACACCATCCTCACCGCTGTGCCTCTCCGGTGCCCCCTCCCCCTGCCCCAGGTACCTGTCCTTCCTGTCTCTGTCATTCTTGCCATCTTTGCATAGGATGAGTCTGTACTGCACCTCGGCAGCGTCACCCAGGCTTGCAGCCTTGTGGATCTTTCTGAAGGCTGTGTAGTCTTTGGACCTTCTGGGCAGGGGGGTGCTCTGAACACTCTCCGACTGATGCCCAGGGCCCCGGAAGGATGGCAGACTTTGAGTCCGGAAGCCCAAGATCCTCTTCATGGTCGAGGACACGGGCCTCCCGGGTCCCGTTGAAAAGACCCCCTGGAAGGTGGAACACCCTCCAAAGGAACAGGAGGAAGTGGTTTTGAAAGGAAGCCAACCAAGCAATTCTCCTGAAAATCCACAACAAACTGCCCACAGGCGAGCTCAGTGGAAAACCGTCCTAGCAGCACAGACAGAACTGTCAACTGCTGGAGTCTGGCTGTTGCTAGGCAACTCATGTCAACACAGGCTCGCACTCCAGGGCTCGCGCATGCGCAACACCGGATCTGTCAAACCCAGGAACTTCCTAAATCTCATTCCCTGTAAACATCAGAGACACACAACCGCCCCTGGTGGAGGAGTAGTGTTTGCCCTGGACCCACCGGACTGCATGGCCTAGTCTCCTGGGACACTCTGCTGAACGCTTCCAACCCCACTGATCTATCCTGCACTTGACTTCCGGTCCGAGTAACTCCGCTGCCAACAGTCTGCGCCCCGAAGGCCAGGAGGCGGCAGCTGAGCGCTGTCCCGCTGGTACCGGACCGTGGGCCCCGCCGACTCGAGGCTCCCGGCGAGCTTGGCTGCCGCCCGACTCTGGCCCGCAGCCTGGGGGAGCCCGGGCGCCGTCCGGTGGGGACAGGCGGCCCGCCAGCATGGAGCTGCAGCGCCCGAAGCTACTCGCCCAGTGTCAACAGAGCCTGGCCCAGGCGGTGACCGAGGTGGAGGCGGGGTTTGGGCTGCTGGAGGCCGCGGGAGTGTTACGTCCAGGAGAGCGGAGGCAGCTGGACAAGGCGCGGGAGGCGCCAAGGTGGAGCTGCTGCTGCTGAAGCTGCTCCTGACCAAGGAGCCGGGCCACTTCCAGGACTTGGGTGGCACAGCGCTGGAGAAGACGCAGCCTCACCTGCTGCCCATTCCCTGCCTGAACAGCGTCGGTCCACTACTGCCCGCCGAGGACGAGATGAGTGCAGACCGCCATGTGGCCTCTCCAGCCGGCCAGCACCCCTCCTCTCCACAGCTCACTGAGGTGTGGGGGGGGTGCGGGAACCCCGCTGGGGCCATTGCTCTACCTGGAGATGGCTGCGGCTGGCCCTTCCCTCCTTAGCCCATCCGGGGAGGGGGCGATGCTTGAACCCCGAATCCACACAGCTCACTGAGGTGGGGGGGCGGGGACCCCGCCAGGGCCATTGCTCTACCTGGAGATGGCTGCGGGTGGCCCTTCCCTCCTTAGCCCATCCAGAGAGGGGGGGAACAATGACTGCCCCCCACTATGCCTTGCCTACCCTCTCAGGGGCGCCATGGCCACAGGGTCCCCTGGAGGCCACTAGGTCTGGTGCGGGGTGGAGGTTAGGGGACACCTCTGAGGGATGTGAGTCAGCCCCCTTCCTAAGGCTCTTCACTGTCTTGTCTGCTCTTCGTTCAGGAACCAGTGCTAGCTTTCAACCAGCAGGTGCAATTAGCAAGAGGGGGACCTAGGCCAGGAGCAGAACCTCTTATGTTTTGGTCCCTGCCACTGGGTATCTGGACCACTCGTGCCTTTTCCCTTTGTGACTGTGTCCGTTACCTTCTCTCTGCCTGGAGAGCTGTCTCTTAGCTCGACCAGACTTGCTGTAGATTATGCACAGTGCCTTCTCCAGGTTTCTTTGGAAATTGTGTGCCAGGAAAAGTTGAGGAACTTGCGTTGCAGCATGGGAAAAATCCTAGCAGTGGTTACTGGGGCTCAGTTCCCTCTCTGAGAGAACTGAGGTCCCTGTGGAGGAATGCTGGTGGCTGGTTCCTGTGAGTGGTGCTCTTTAGAACCCGTGTGTTCTTGCTCTTGGAAGTGACTGTTTTGTAAGTGTGTGGAGGGGGAAGGGTACCGCTGGGAGTTGGTGACTGGCTCTGGTAGTAGGCTTGCCCTGGCAGAGTTGGGGAGTGTGGAAGCCAACCTCTTAGAGGAGGAAGAGGCATAGGACTGAGGAAGGAGGATGTCTAGCATTTATTGTGCCTTTTGTGGCAGGAACTCTACCTTATGATCTTTAATCGCCATTAACAGAGTGTGAATTATCTATTATTCCTGCTTTGCCAGAGAGAAAACTGTGGCTTGGAGGGGTTAAAAACCTCAGAAAGGAGTGAGTGCCAGGAGTTTTGAATTGTCTATTTTATTGAATACGATCCAGGAAACAACAAGTGTGTCCTGTCCAGGTCTTGTCCTTGTTCTAAGTGAATCAATACACACCACAAAAACAATAAAGACACGTGGGTAAGTAAAAGGAAGGTGAACCCAGAGAGCTGAAAACCCACCCTTAGCAACTTGTGGGCCAGAGGCTGAGGAGACCCATTTATGTGTCTGCTAAAAGCCTCAGGTATTAAGGGAGTGATTTTATAAGATGTTCTGGTAGCTGCTGTCATCTACAACCTCACTTTATCTAGCTGGAGGAAACTGACATACAGAGGGGCTAAACTGCCACTTAACAGATCATAACACGGGTGGCCCTGTTGTCTTCTTGTGGGCTTCTGGCTTTTGCACTCTGTCCCTCAAACCTGAATTCCATCCCCACAAATGTAGTTGATTGGAGTTTCTGGTCAAGGGCTGTCAGATGCAGCTCTGAGGATAAGGATGAAGTTTCATCAGAGTCATTTTTCCTTTATAATTGCATCTATTTATTTTTGGAGGAGTTTATCAAAGATCTGTTTTCAGAAGTCCTTCTGTGGAAGCAAAGACATTAGAGGGGAGCCTAGATGTCTTTAGGGGGAGCTATGGGTGCATCAGCCCTGGCTTTAATCTCTGGACTAGATAAGCTAGTAGATGAGTTGCCATTAATTAAGTTTCCCCCCTTTTGGTGCGTGGTGGGTGGGGAAGGTGTGGCCTCTGGGCTGACCTTTAAGGAACTTATGACCTGAGGAGGGGGAGACAGCATATGGTTCAGATTCATCCCCAGGACTGTGATTTTAGATCCGTTTTCCCACATTTCAGACCTTTGAAGAAGGTCATGGAATCATTAGAAAACCATTTTAAGGAAGTTAAGTTCATTTTATTTAATACGTTAAAAGAAATTAAGGTAACGTTTGATATAGAAAGACATTATCTGGAACCTTTTGGGGAGAGGAAGTGTAACTAAATGTGTGTGTGTGTGTGTGTGTGTGTGTGTGTGTGTGTGTGTGTGTGTATGAATGTCTTTGTAATGGTCTACTAACTTTTTTAGGGGGATGGGAAGGGCATTGCTGGGGGTCAGGTCCAGGCTCTGGTGAATAATAGGCAAGTGTCCCACCACTGAGGTATCCCCCAGACAGGTTTTCAAAGTTTTATTATTTGAAAAGCAGTGGCAGAGGAACATGAAAGCCATGGTTGAGAAGAGGTTTCTAAGTTGGGGCAGATCGTATTTCCATTGGAAGTGACAGAAACTTAGCTCAAACTATCTTAGGCAAAAAGGGAAATTTATTGATATGGAATACAGTCAAATGTTGCATAATGACATTTGAGTCAATGACAGGTCACATGTCTGACAATGGTCCTATTATATTACCCAGTGACATTTATATAAGTACACTCCATGATGGTCCTATAATGATGGAATCGTCTAAATGTCTCAGAACACATGTCTTAGTGACATATAACTATAATCTAAACATTGGAATGGATGGGGACAGTTGACTCCTGAATGCTGTGAGCTTTTCCATGCACCTGGAATGGCTCTCGGGACCCTGTGGCTTCATGTTCTCTGGCACTGGCTAGAGAAGAAAGGCAGCCCTACCAGTCAGTCCAGGCAGAAAAATCTTCTAGAAGATTCTGATTGGCCTGACTAGGGCCCTGTGTCTGTTTGAGGCCCAGTGTCTGCGGCCAGAGCAAGAGAGCTAAGATTGCTTCTGCATTGGTCTTGGCACAGCAGTGGAACCAACCCATGGGGGCTGTGATTAGTGACCTGTTTCAATACCATGTGGTTTTTCAAAAGGCACCAAAGTTGTTTCTCCAGGGGAGATGAACAGGAGTGCTATTGTAAGGGCTTAGCTACTATGTATGGCAACATTCTGGCTAGTGGTAAAGTGAGT
>NW_008355378.1:9402-15494 GCF_000622305.1 Nannospalax galili | reverse complement strand
GGGGTGCAGTCTTTGAGCTAAATGTTGAAGGTTCCAACTTTTAAAAAAATATTATTTTTTATTTTATGTGTATGAATGTATTGCCTGCGTGCATATAAGGCACACCTGTATCATGCAGTGCTCTCAGAGATCAGAAGAAGGTGTCAGATCTGGAACTGGAGTTATGAATGCTTGTTAGCTGCCATGTGAGTGCTGGGCACTGAACCGGGATTCTCTGGAAGAATATATATATATAATAAAATAAGGCCTATAGGGTCAAATTTGTGTCTCTAAATGTACTTCAGTGTGAGTCCATCCATCGGAGCCTGATTAACCTACCAAGAGTCCCATCTTGTAAGAGACTGTACCTTTTTTAATGATGGCACACTTGGGTGATTTAGCAGCATGGACCTTTCCCAGCAGACCTCTTATTGACTGCATTGTTATATATATATAATAAAATAAGGCCTATAGGGTCAAATTTGTGTCTCTAAATGTACTTCAGTGTGAGTCCATCCATCGGAGCCTGATTAACCTACCAAGAGTCCCATCTTGTAAGAGACTGTACCTTTTTTAATGATGGCACACTTGGGTGATTTAGCAGCATGGACCTTTCCCAGCAGACCTCTTATTGACTGCATTGTTAGCAAGGCAGCTGGGAAGAAGGGTCCATGGGTGAGGGGGCCCTGCCTGCCATTTTGGAACCATCTCTTTTTCTCACTATGCTATCTTGGGTCCTACTCCCCTTCCCCAAAGCTCAGTCCAAATACAGTTATTTCTTCTGGAAAGAAACAAACCATCCACTACATCAGGGTGCCCTTTGACAATCAATGGTAGGAAGAAAGGGAGAGTGTTTTGTTAATGTGGTGAGCCATGCCCTGTAGTAGTGGGTGGGACTGGGACTCTGCCGAGATTGCCGAGGGTCTGTGGCAACTTCTTGTAAACACTCTAAGCAGGTGTCAGGTTGTGGTTTTGTGGTTGTGGGTTCCCAAAGGAATGTAATCTTCAGGAACTGAATGCACTGTCATACTCATGACACCTAGAATAGAGTGTGGCCAGAGGTGGTGTTCAGTAACTGCTGAGTGTCTGAGTAGTCAGCTCTGAGTAGAGTGAGTGGTGTGTCCCCATCTAAATTCTCTTCAGCCATAAAGATTCCTAACTGGTGACTTCACAGCGACCAAAGGCTGTGGGAAAGGAAGATGGCTTGAGCATGTCCCAGATGCATGCATGGATGTCACCATCCACAGTGTCTCTATGGTAGAGGCAGGTTATATGACATGGGTGTCTGAAGTCTTCCAGGTCATCCATCAGTACCGACAGTGAGAGACTGGCTGCCAGGAGTTGTGCAGAGCACTCATATTGCCTGCTACAGCATTGGACAAACCTTTCTATTTCATGCATGGGACTGAAAGATCAGCTGGGTGTCCTTGAAAGAGTCCCGGGCGGGGGGATCTGCTATGCAGTACAGTCTTGACCTTGACTGAGTCTCTTAGTTTGCTGGTGTTGTTAAATAGTACAAACAGAAGAGGTGGAGCACTGACTAGGGGGAGCTGCTCAATCAAATGGGGCTCTGGGCACGTCCTAGGTGATATTTGCTCCCAGGAAATATGGCAGCTGGGTTGGACTAGATTTCTTGGGCCAGTTCCAGCTCTACACATGGTTGCTGTTAATCTGATTTAATATTAATGTTCATTGGTTTTTGATACTCTGCCTTTCTATTTCCTGAAGAAGCAGAGTAGGAGAAATATTTTGTCTCAGTTTTTTTTTAACCTACTTTATACCAAACACCTAAACCTTCTCTAGCCCCAATGGGAACTAGGCTCTGTGGTACTTTCGATTAATCCATGACTTTGCATCTACTAGTGCTTGTTTTGTGAAGTTGGGTGCACCTGTATCTGGTGCGTATGTCTAGAATTGTAATGTCCTCCTGAGGGATTGTTCCCTTACTTAGCATGAAGTGATCCTTTTCATTTCCTCTGACTGGGTTTTGTTTAAAGTCTATTTTGTCCGATACTATAACAGCAACACCTTGCTGCTTTCTAGATCCTTTTCCCATCCTTTTACCCTATGGTTCTATCTATTTCGTTATTTCTTTGTTATTTATTTCTCTATTTTTATTTCATGTGTGTGTGTTCTACCTGCATGTTTGTAAGTGAGTCATGAGTATGCATGACTGGAGAGGCCCAAAGAGGGCACGGGATCCCCTGGAACTGGAGTTATGAACCATCGTTAGCCACCATGTGGGTGCTGGGAATCGAATCTGGGTCCTTTGCAAGAGCAGCCAGTGGTCTTAACCCCTGAGCCATCGCTCCAGCCCCAGCAGGGACTTTGAAAAGGGATAGGACTGGGAGAGATTTGTTTTCTTTATCATCATTTGACTGGGACAGATTGTAAACCTGTACATTATGAATCTGTCAGTCTTTTTGAGGCAGAGTTTTATGAAACTGATGCAGAGACATTTTTACATGAAGAGATATTTCAAGTGTCCTATGTTGACATTCAATTTCTCTAAACCCAGGGAGGATAACTGATGGTTGACCTCAACATTTATTTCATTCTAATGGTCATAACCCATTTACTTTGAGCTTCTTAATTGTAGTTCAGACTTGTATAAGACATACCTTGAATTATTTTTTTCATTATGACAATATATGAAATGGCACATTAACTATTTTGACCATTTTCAAATACATACTTCAGTGGCATAAGTATTTTTACACATTGTGCAACATACGTTATCATCCATTTCTAGAACTTTTTCATCTTATCTATTGAATGACTCCCTATTGCTCTTTCTCCTCAACCCCTGTTAGTCACCGTTCTACTTTCTGTTTGCACAAATTTAACTAATTTAGATATGTTACAAGTGACGACAATATTTTTGTCTTCTTCCTGTGTGTTGTTTATATGTGTGTATACATGTGTGGGTGTGCACACTAGGTCATATGTATGGAGGCCAGAGGGGGATGCTGGGTGTCTTCCCCTATCACTCTGCCTTATTCCCTAGAGATAGAGTCTCTTGCTGAACCTGGAGCTCCCCAGCTTTTTGGCAGCCAGCAAGCCCCAAAGGGGTTAAGGATGTGTGTGGCCACACCTGGCTTTTAGTGTGGATGCTAGGGATCTGAACTCAGGCCATCAAGCCCTCTTAAGCATTGAGTCATCTCCCCAGCTCCTCAACATTTGTATTCTTAGGATGTGGCACACATCAGAATTTCCTTCTTAAGACTGAATGACACCCCATTCTTTGTACACTCTGCATTTTCCTTCTCCACTCATTGGCTGGGTGGATTTGGTGGATTCTACTTTTTGGCTGTTGTGAGTCATGCTGCTCTGAGCAGGATTATACAAATACTTGTTCATCCTCTTTAGACTTTGCTTTTACTTCTTTGGGGTATATACCCAGAAGCAAAGTTGCAGGACCCATGTGGCAATTCCATATGGTAGTGGGCAGTGGTTTATTTTATTTTATTTTATTTTTTTAGTGGCAGTGGTTTTTAAAGAAGCATGATTTCATTTGTTTTCTGTGTCATCATCTTATACATAATACTTGACTTGGGTCTGGGTATAGTTCTAGTTCTAACATTTTCTTCTAAAATGTGTGGGTATATTTCCCTCCAAATATGTGTTGGCACATCTCAGGACAGCACCTTTGGGTTTGTAAGAAAGGGTTAAGTGGTAAAAAGCCACTCTGAACTGAGCCTTGAGCTCTGTTCCTTTCTACGCTGAGACTGGCGGGAAATTGAAAGCTGGAAATTGCCAGTGACCATAGCTGTGGGGCTGCAGAAGTTCTGCTCAGCAGCTGCAGCCATGCTAGAATTGTGGGTTTGGCTCCCCAAAGACTTTCCCAGTGGCCTCTGTTCTGGGTGTCACTCCACAGGTTCTTCTGCATGTCTTTGGGGAAGGTCCAGGATGCTCAGTGTCTTGCTGTATGTTGGAAAGGAGGCTGAGTAGCTGTCTATCCCTAGAGAGCACAGTGTGCAGATGGATTAATTTGAGCCCATAGTCTGCCAGGCAGTGCCAAGGGACTGAGGAGATGCACACATGGCAAGCAACTTGATCACCTCAAAGCTTAGTGCTTGGCAGAGTGTGAGCAGCAGCAGAGAGGGGTGATGCAGGCTGATGAGAAACCCCCCGGGGGGGGGGGGGTTCCAGGTGCCTTTATAAGCTTTGTAACACCTGCAATAAATGAATCCCTGCCTGACTAGACTCCCCATTGTATCTGAGTGTCCCTGGGTATTGGGGGTGGCGTGGGCTGGCAAATGGCGTGCTAACTCATCCCTAATCATCACCTCCCCAGGGGCCACTGGTTTGAACCCCCAGTAGGAGGGGGCAGGCCTTATATTTCCCTTTTCTCCCCCCCAATTCCCTTTAGTCAGCTTATCGTGGGCTCATGAGCAGGGTACGGAGGCATGGGCTCCTTTTGGTTGACTATTTGCTGACCAAGAAGTGAAGTGAATTCTCGATGAATCCCAGGGCTCTGGGTCCGCGCCATCTTTGGAGGCCTCCTGCTAAGGTGAACAAGCATTTGCTTTAAACTTGGCATTGTGAATGTGAGTCAGCTAGGCTTGCAAAACCTACATTCTCATGGAAGCTGTACTAGAAGAGTGTGGTGGACCCCCCTTGATACAGTTAATTAGAAAAACAATTGCTCAGTGCCACGTGTTCATTGAGCTTGGGATGCTGTGTACTGCAAGCCATATAACACAGGAAGGCAGGGAATTTTAACTTCAAGAAGATGACATCCTGCGCAGGACCAGGAACAGCTTTTTAATCACCAGAGCCAAGTGCCTAGTGTTTCAGGGGAGGGAATGGTCTCCCTTTCCTGGGAGTACTCAAAAAGAATCCCAGGCATGGTGGCAAGGGAGTTCTGTCATGTTCCTGAATGATATAGATGTCATCTCATATTATTCCAGATCTTTCTAGCACTAACTAGCCTGGGCTTTGAGTTTTAGGTCTCATGCTAGTGATTAAAATGAAGATTGGTTGTTTAAAAAAAATAATTACAGGTAACTTTTGTGTGAAATGCTTGGGACCAGAAGTGTTCCAGATTATAGAGTTTTCCAGATTTGGAAATCTTTACAGAGACTTTTCTCATTGAATAACACAAATACTAAATTGAAAATGTTTCAATATCTGAAACATTCTGAATGTCAGCACTCAAAATATTTTGAATTATGGATTGTCTTATATTTGGGAATTTGGGAATTGGGATGTTCATGTTGTATATAATTAACAATGCTCATTGTAGAGAATTTAGAGAATGCCAAGGATCAAAAGGAAAATAAGTTGTAGGTGATCTTATTAACCAAAGAAAACTGCTATAATGTTTTTTCTTTAAGAAAGAAAAAGAGGATGGAACTAGAGAGATGACTTAGCAGTTAAGAGCACTGGCTGCTCTTCCAGAGGTCCCAGGTTCAGTTCCTAGCACCCACATGGTGGCTAACAACTATCTAACTCCAGTTCCAGGAGTCCCGACAGCCTCTTCTGACCACAGGCATTGCACTATTTTATTTTTAAAATATTTATTACTTTTATTTTATGTGTTTGAGTGTAATTCCTGCACATATATAAATGCATCTGTGTTTTATAATGTCTGTGAAGGTCAGAAGAGGCACTTGAGACTCCTGGAACTGGAGTTAGGTTAGTAACAAAATCCTCAATGAAAAATAATTGTCTAAATAACTTTTTAGATACACTTAAGCTTAATGTCTGGGAAGTGTAATTCCTTGAACTCTTAAAAAAATATACTGATGACTTACTCTTTGGTTATACTTTCCTTTTGCATGTTTAAGACCATATAGTTGGCCCAAATAAATCAATTTATTGTTACAATTAAGGTCAATTGAGGATTTGTTCCTAAGGCATCACATGGGCTTGGGAGGAGCTCCTGGCTCCTTTCTTTTACCAGTTCCATCTATGTGAAGATAAGTCAAAGGTTCTGCTTGACCATGTCTGGCTTCACTTTGAAGCATGAATGAGATGTTTGCTCTGAGTTGTCCCTCCTCTTTGTAGACTGGACATTGGTTCAAGTCCACCTTGTGGTATCTCCATGGCCTCCCTGAACAAGAGGACGGGTGACTCACCACAGTTACAGGACATTTTGAGATGCCTCA
>NW_008355378.1:9111-9295 GCF_000622305.1 Nannospalax galili | reverse complement strand
CCAATAAGGTTAGTTCCACCAGTCTGGTACTTTTAATTATCATGTACTATGAGATAAGGCTTGGGTAAAAAACCCAATAGTCTTAGATAAACATTTACTAGATATATATTTTGTTCCTTCAACTAGTTGAATAAACTATGACCATAGAAATTTTAAGATTATATGTATATTATTTTTGTCTTCT
>NW_008355378.1:4500-6238 GCF_000622305.1 Nannospalax galili | reverse complement strand
AAGAACACTGACTGTTCTTGCAGAAGATCCAAGTTTGAATCCCAGCACCCACATGGCAGCTAACAACTGTAACTCCAATCCCAGGGCATACTATAGCCTGTTCTGTCCTCCGTGGGCATTGCATGACATGGGTGGACATACCTACATGCAGGCATAACACTCATACACATAAAATAAAAGTAATAAATAAAATATTTTAAAATTGTGTCTGATCATATTCACCCCGAACTTTATCATTTATGCAGTGCAAGATTCCAGCCTTGGGAATGGTGCCACCCACAGTGGGTGTGTCTTTTCCATATCAGTTAATGCAGTCAAGATAATCCTTCTTAGATCTGTGGCAGTTGATAGATGCTGGGGGGAGGAGAGTCAGCTTTCCTTACTTATAAAATAAAAATAATAAATAAAATATTTAAAAATTGCCTCTGATCATATCCACCCCAAACTTTATCATTTATGCAGTGCAAGATTCCAGTCTTGGGAATGGTGACACCCACAGTGAGTGTGTCTTTTCCATCTCAGTTAATGCAGTCAAGATAATCCTTCTTAGATTTGTGGCAGTTGATAGATGCTGGGGGGAGGAGAGTCAGCTTTCCTTACTGGTATGAGGCCTGGTAAGTTGACCAGGCTCCAAGGGATAGAGCCACACCCAAGAGCATTTAGGAACACAGATTATACTCGAAAGACCTTAACAAAAAGAAAAATAATAATAAAGCACATGACAGGGGAGAGGGAGGGGAGGAGTGTCTGAATATGACCAAAATACACTGCATGAAATTCTCAAATCAACAAATATTTTTTTAAAAGCCTCTTCAGGCATTCCCAGAGGCCCAACTCCCAGGTCATTCTAGATGTCATTAAGTTGTCAGTTGAAATTAACCATCAGGCTTTCCTAGCCTGAAAGAGAGGAACTGGAAGAACAGGGCTTCATCTAGACAAGGTTCATTGAGAGACAGAGGGAGCAGAGTAGCAAAAGCACCCAGGGTTCCTCATGAAGGGCTTTCTACCAATGACCCTTTCAGAAGTTGAAAAAAGGCTGAAGACTATTTGCAAGAGCCAATTCACAGGCCCCCAAGTCTGTTCACTGCATGCTGCCAGCCTTACCTAGACCACTGAGAGTAGGTACGGACAGCTAACCGAGTACCCAGCTATTCCTTTGCCTCTGTGTACTTATCCAATCCTCCTGTCACCCAGTATTCTCGCTATTCCATAAGTAAGGAGGAGTTGCAGAAAATGGGAACAGTTGGCTCAGGGTCACACAGTGGGACACTGCAGGCCTGAGTGAAGCCATATGAGCGCTTCAGGTGATGGAAGGGGGTGGAGACTGCAGGGCACAAAGACCAGAGCTCCAGGGAATGTTGGCTTCTCTTGATGAAGCATAGGAACCAATCCTGGGTACAGGAGCAGGCCAAAGCAGAGATCTGCACCCTTACCATGTGACTCCCAGCATTCCAAGGGAATTTATTTCAAGGCAGGTTTGAGCAGATAATATTGAAGAACTTGCCTGTCAACCCCATTGGGCATGGGACAGAACAGGACAGTGGCGCTGTGGCCAGTGCTCTGCTCCTTCATCTGTGCTCTTTCAGTTGTAGGCCCTGGCTGGGCTGGGCACAGTTATCTCTTAGGAACGTCCTTGATTATTGTAGTTTGGTAGGAGGACTCCCAACACCTGGCCCATTCCTCTCCCACCCTCTGGGACAGAACTGTGTTCCAGCCCCTTCTTGCCAAGCCCCCAGTA
>NW_008355378.1:0-853 GCF_000622305.1 Nannospalax galili | reverse complement strand
CTTTAAGAGCCATTGTACATCTGACAATGAGAAAGGAATAATAAGATTATCAGGTTCCTTTCCTAGGATTTGCACAGCTCTATCTCTCCCATGTCGTACCATAGATGCAAGGGTGTCCACTTCTGTAAGGAAGCGAGGAGCGCCACCTACTGGCGTGTGAAGCCATTCTAGTACTCCGTGTGGCTGATGAATCGCTCCTACCATAGTTGGGGAGGAATTAAATATTAAGAGTTGGACAAGCAGCTTGGGATCATATCGGGCTAGCGTTGCCTTTTGGAAATGGCTATTAATTACTTGAAGAGCCCTTTCTGCATCTCGGTTTAGGTACCGTCTGGAGGCTGGGTTTCTGTCTCCCTTTAAGAGATCAAAAAGTGGCTGTAATTGACTTGTGGGGATGGAAAGCCATGGCCTTTGCCAATTAATATTACCTAGAAAACTTTGAAGTGAGTTAAGTGTGAGTGGATGGGGGACATCCAGGACAGGTTTGAGGGGCCTAACAGTGGTGGGTGTTATTTCAGTCCCTAGGAAGGTAATGGGGGGGACTGATTGTATTTTATTTGTTGCAATTACAAAACCTTTTGCCTCTAGGGTGTTTATCATAGCATCTTTTAGGCCTTCTAGAGAGGAATCCTCATCTTGCCACACTAAGAGGTCATCCATGTAATGATAAACATGCAGTCCCTATTTTAATAGGGGTGCCAGTGCATTAGCAACAGCCTCCTGGCATATTGTAGGACTATTTGCCAAGCTTTGTGGCAGAACTTGACATTCATATCGGTCTGCTGGACCAGAACTGTTAATCTCTGGAACTGAGAAGGCAAAATGTTGGCAATCATTTTTGTGCAAACGGATG
>NW_008355377.1:0-2050 GCF_000622305.1 Nannospalax galili | reverse complement strand
TGGTGCTGAGGCTGGGCCTGGTGTTCTCTTTCGGCTTCATGTTCAGGTTTGCATTCTGATTAGGGTTCGGTATACGGTTAGAGTTCAGGTTCGCATTCACGTTCGGGTTACTGTTTATGTTATGGTTAGGTTAAGGGTTAGGGATAGCATTTAGGGTTAGGGTTAGGGCTCAGGTTCAGGTTAGGGTTTGGGTTTGGGTTCGGGTTAGGCCTAGGTTTAGGGTTAGAATTTAGTGTTGGGTTAGGGTTAGGGATACGAATTAGGGCTAGGGATAGGGATAGGGATAGGGATAGGGATAGGGCTAGGGATCAGTTTAGGGTTAGTGTTAATGTTACAGTTCTGGGTTCGGGTTAGGCCTAGGTTTAGGGTTAGAATTTAGTGTTGGGTTAGGGATAGGGATACGAATTAGGGCTAGGGATAGGGATAGGGATAGGGCTAGAGCTCAGTTTAGGGTTAGTGTTAATGTTACAGTTCGGGTTTGGGTTCAGGTTCGGGTTCAGTTTTGTGTCTGGTTAGTGTTAGGTTTAGTGGTTAGCATTAGTGTTAGGGCTAGGGCTATGCCTTGGGCTAGGGCTAGGGTTAGGGTGAGGGTTAAGAGTTAGTGCTAGGGCTAGGTTTAGGGATAGGGTTAGGGTTATGGTTACGGTTTGGGTTAGGGTTCAGTTTCAGGTTCGCTTTTGTGTCTTGTTAAGATTAGGGGTAAGGGGTAGGGGTAGTGTTAGGGCTAGGGGTAGGGCTAGGGGTTGGGTTTGGGGGCAGGGTGGGGCTAAGCCTCAGGCTGGGCCTTGGGCTGAGCTGGGGCTAGAGTTGGGTTTGTGGTTGCGCTTGGGGTTAGAGTTAGTGTTCGGTTTCGGGATAGGATTAGGGTTCTGCTTTGTGTTAGGGTTCATGTTCTTGCTCTGGTTAGTGTTAGGGTAAGTGTTCCGGTTCGGGTTCAGGTTTCACTTTAGGGTTAGTGTTAGGGTTAGAGATCGGTTTCAGATTTGGGTTCATGTTATGGTAAGGGTTAGGGTTAGGGTTATGACTAGATATAGGGCTAGGGCTAGGGCTAGTGCTAGAAGTAGTTTTAGGGTTAGGGTTAGGGTTTATTTTCGCTTTCAGGTTCGGGTTTGGTTTCGGTTTCAGGCTCTGGTTCAGTTTATGGTTAGGGTTAGGGTTAGGTTTACAGGTTAGTGTTAGGGTTAGGGTTAGGTTTTGGGTTTAGATTTGGGTTAAGTTTTGGGTTCATGTTAGTGTTTGGGTTGTTGTTAGGGTTAGGGTTAGGGTTAGAGTTAGCGTTAGGATAGGGCTAGGGCTAAGTATAGAGCTAGGGCTAGTGCTAGGATTCAGATTCTGGTTCAGGTTAGGGTTAGGGCTAGGGCTAGGCCTAGGGCTATGTCTACGGTTTGGGTAAAGGTAAGAGTTCGGGTTAGGGTTCGGGGTTGGGGGAGGGTTAGTAGAAAGGGGTAGATTTAGGGTTAGGTCTGGATTAGGTTTATGTGTTAGGGTTAGGGCTAGGGTTAGGGTTAGGGGTTAGAGTTAGGGTTAGAGTCAGGGTTAGGGTTATTGTTAGGGTAGGTGTATGGTTAAGGTAAGCTTCAGATTTAGGATTAGCGTTATGATTAATGTTAGTTTTAGGGTTAGTGTTACTATTTGGATTAGGTCATGGTGAGAGTTAGGGTTAGGGTTAGGGTGAGGGTTAGGGTAGGGTTAGGTTTTGGATTAGGTTATGGTGAGAGTTAGGGTTAGGGCTAGGGTTAGGGTTAGGGTTTGGTTTAGGTTAGTGTGAGAGGTAGGGTTAGGGTGAGGGTTAGGGTAGGGTTAGGTTTTGGATTAGGTTATGGTGAGAGTTAGGGTTAGGGCTAGGGTTAGGGTTAGGGTTTGGTTTAGGTTAGTGTGAGAGGTAGGGTTAGGGTGAGGGTTAGGGTAGGGTTAGGTTTTGGATTAGGTTACGGTGAGAGTTAGGGTTAGCGTTAGAGTGAGAATTAGGGTTAGTGTTAGGGTTGGAGTTAGGGATACAGTTAGGGTTTGTTTTAGGGTCAGGGTTAGGGTTAGGGTATGCATTAGCATT
>NW_008355376.1:5928-6223 GCF_000622305.1 Nannospalax galili | reverse complement strand
ATCTAGCACTTACATCAAGGATCTCACAACCACTTCAAACTCCAGCTCCAGTAATACAGTAACTCTGATCTCCACAGCCACCTATGCTCAAGTCCCCCTTCACACGCACACTCACAGACACACACATAATTAAAAATAAAATATTTTTTAAAGGAAAAGGAGCACATGAAGTTGGAAAGGAAAAGTGGAAGGTGGATTAAGTGAGGACCTGGAGAGGAGGGAATGGGAGTGAATTTGAAAAAAATGCATTTTATACATGTATGAAACATTCATAGAATAAAAATGAATAAATAAG
>NW_008355376.1:2283-3088 GCF_000622305.1 Nannospalax galili | reverse complement strand
AAATGAGAAAATGTATTTTATCACCAAGCCTATTATCAAGCATTACTAACCACTAGCTAGCATTGTTTTTTAAACTTGTAATGCCTCAGTTTTCTAATATCTGAAGTAGAGTTAAAGAGAGTGCCTGCTAGCATGACTAGGCTTCTCTGCCCTTTAGTAGGGACCAAGACCCTTGCAGACTGCCCGAGAGTGCCAGAATCTGGCCTCTGTGTGGTGCTAAGAGATGGAAGCAACCTAAGTGTCCCTCTGCTAACCAGTGGATAATAAAAATGTGGTACATTTACACAATGGAGTTCTACTCAGTGGTAAAGAAAGAAGAAAATCATAAAATGTGTAGGTAAATGGATGGAACTAGAATTGTTGCACTAAGTGAAGTAACACAGATTCAGGAAAAAATGCGACATGTGTTCTCTCTAATTTGTGGATCTTAACATCAAATCCTTATATGTGAATATATATCCTGATGTAACCTCAGGAGCCAGGAAGTGGAAAGGAACCATAGAGGTAAAGGGAAAGAAGAAGCCTGAGATGGCAGATAGTAAGAGACAGGTGTTGGGGCTGAAGAGATGGCTCAGCAGTTAAGAACACTGGTTGTTGTTGCAGAAGACCAGGGTTCGAATCCCAGCGCCTACATGGCAACCAACAACTGCCCATAACTCCAGTTCCAGGGGATCTGGCAGCCTCTTCTGTCCTCTGCGGTCATTGCATTACAACAGTGCACTTACCTATATGCAGGCAATACACACATACACATGAAATAAAAATAACAAAATACTTAAAAAAGATTAATTAGAGAAAGAATGTT
>NW_008355376.1:0-1030 GCF_000622305.1 Nannospalax galili | reverse complement strand
AGACCTTGGCAGGGGGCGGGGTCGTCGGTCTCCAATCAGATCAAGAAGAACGTGGGTATAGGAAGACCACCCTCCCCCCCCACACACACACACTGCCCAGGGCTACAGTGGGCTCCAATAGCCCCACCCCAAAGATTTTTTTGAAGATTGCAGAAAGTTACTTGCCTGGTTCTGAAACTTCTGGAGGTAAGTTTGTCTGAGATGCCTTCAAGAGGACACTTAGGAGAGGCCAGAAGCAGCCACTAATTGGGTATCTAAGAAGCCGTGTGAGATGTCACCAGCTACCCTCTGCAATTAAACTTGGTGTGTGAGTGTTTGGTGGCCATTGAGTAACTGTTTTGTCTGTGCTGGTCTCCTTTGTTATGCCTATCAATTTGTCTTCTGTAGCAATATGGGAGGTGGTGAGTGTCCTAAGACTCCCCTGAAGTGCATGATTAGGTATTTTAGGGACGGTTTTGTGGACTAGAATGACTATGGAGTCTGCTTCTCACCTGGAAAGCTCCGGACATTCTCTAAGCTTGAATGGCCAGCCTTTGACATATGGTGACCCAGTGAAGGAACCCTAGATGTTCAGACAGCTCAAGGGATTTGAGACACCCTAATCAATTTCCCTACATCGATTGCTGTCTGTTCTTGATTTTGCATCCACCACCCTGGCTTAAAATCTGTGCCTTCGGCCAGGCGTGATGGAGCATGCCTTTAATGCCAGCACTCGGGAGGAAGAGTCAGGCAGATCTCTGTGAGTTCAAAGCCAGCCTGATCTACATAGTGAGTTCCAGGACAGCTAGGGCTACAGAGATACCCTGCCTCAAAAAGACAAAAAAAAAAAAAAAAAAAAAAAAAAAAAAAAAAAAACCTGTGCTCTCTCCTTGGGCATGTGCATTCTAGTGGTCCAATCTGAGGTGGGGAGAAAAGCTAGAGCACCACCACTCCTCTCAATTCTGCTAGAAGAGAGCGACACCTCTCACCAGCCTTATGTGCCCAGGCAGCCCGCAGGAACAGGCAACTAGGAGAGGTCAGAGAAGGATCC
>NW_008355375.1:404-2594 GCF_000622305.1 Nannospalax galili | reverse complement strand
CCTCGCAGGGCTGAGTCTTGTGCCCTGGGGAGTTTCTGTTTGCATAGACATGCCAGAAGACCTGGGACATCTTTGGTCACAGCCCTGCACCTAGACAGGGTCCCTGAAGCTGCTCCTCTCTCAATCTGCTAAGTACTGGCCATGTCGCCTTCCTCTTTTTGTCCTACCAACACAGCATGGCAGCTGTCTTCTGTACGTGCTGCTTCTGTGATTGTTTTATTATTATTTGAGACTTTCATACATGTATACAATGTATTTTGGTTACATACACACCCATAGTCTTCTTCATTTCCTCTCAGATCCCTCCCCATTCTTTTACCAACACAGCATGGCAGCTGTCTTCTGTACGTGCTGCTTCTGTGATTGTTTTATTATTATTTGAGACTTTCATACATGTATACAATGTATTTTGGTTACATACACACCCATAGTCTTCTTCATTTCCTCTCAGATCCCTCCCCATTCTTTATAACAACTTCTTCCTGCCCTCCTCTCCCTCCTCCTCCTCGCCCTTCTCCTCTTCCTTCTTCCTCACTGAATCAAAAATCAGTGCTAACCAAAGGCACCCGATTATGAAGACATAACTGACTCACTTGGAGCCTGGTCAACCTACCCAGAGCCACACTGCTCAAGAAAACCAACTCTCCTCCAGCAGCCATCAACTGTCAACAGCTCCTCAGCCCCCTCGTATCCATGCCCGAGTGTTGACTGGCTTGATCTTGTGCAGGTCTTGTGACCACAGTTGCTGTGAGTTCGTGAGTGCAACAGCCCTGTTCTGTCCAAAGGACGCTGTTTCCCAGTGGTCCCCTCACCTCTGGCTCTTACCGTCACACTGCCCGCTTTTCTACAATGTTCCCTGAGCATTGGAAGGAGGACTTACGCTTTCTGTGATTCGTAATTATTCCTATTGACTCTTTATAACATGTCTTTATACCTAACCAGTGATCTTCTGTATTGTTATATCTCTCTTATAAAAACAACTGACTTGATTCCTGCCTCTTAGCTGGACCCTGACCTCTACAGAGGTGGGCTAGCACTCATGAGGACTCATCACTGAACACTCCCAGAGGCAAATGACAGATCTGGACACATTTATTATATATAACTTAAGCAGTGTATATGCAGAGCTTTGAACATGCACCTAGGAATTATGACAACAAAAATGTTAGCATATCTGACCTTTTACCTGTGAGAAGATTGTGGAGGGAAATAAAACAGAGATCGTTGTAAGTGATGACGGGGATGACTGACCTATTTTAATTCTACTCGTCAAGTGCAGCTCTGGACTTGCAGACAACAGCACGAACCAGACCTGGAAAGGGCAACAAATCTATCCAGTGAACTTGGAAAAGAGGGGACATTTAATAAGGCAATAAACTGCTGGAAGGAAATTAACTGGAAGTGAGAGGATGGGAGTTGGGTGAACTTGGAATCAGTACCCCAGGGAAGTGTTTGAAGAAAAGCAGTCAGTGAGGAGCCATCTAGGCTGACGGATCCCACTAGTCCATTTTCATTAGCAAACACTTTTCTCTTCCAAGTCACAGAATATGCACAGCAATGAGTTTTAATCACAGAAGAAGCATGCTTTATGCTTATAGCCACAGCACACAGCTCGAATATCTTTTCCATGTACTGTCCTGTGGAGTACATTCTTCCTCCAGAATGTCTGCAGGCTTTCAATCATAGCTGTAATGAGACCCAGCTTGGTTCAAACAGCTAACCTTACATCTAAAGCATCCTGAACTCATTGCTTATTTCTAGAATGCCCCACGGACTTTGCGTTAATTCTCCAGCACTAGAAGTCATGTACAGGACCCAGATGTTTATAAAGACAGTTTCTTGAGGGGTTCCCTGTCCTTCTAGCCCAAGTCATAGACTCTCTCCCAGCTCCCTGTAGCCCTGGTAAAGACTGCTCCCGTCAGGCCTCTTCCTGTTTCAACAACTGCTCAGGCTCCCACAGGGACCCAGCTTCCCTGAGAAATGCCACATCCAGGTGAATTTAGCTGTGACCTCATAGTCTCTCGGTGCTTTCCCATGGAGCATGGTACCCAAAGGCTCCAGTATTTACAGCCTCATGATTCTCACAGATATGCCTGGGAGACTATAATAAAGACTTGTGAAGGTGATGCTTATTTGAAATTCCTTCATAAATGTTCATTATTTTTAAATAAGTTTTATATTATATTTATA
>NW_008355375.1:0-319 GCF_000622305.1 Nannospalax galili | reverse complement strand
AAAAACTCAAGCTGACAGGGACATGTCAGTGGGCCATAGTAAGCAGCTAAAAGAGCTCACAATGGCCAGGGCCAAAACAATTTACGCAGCAAAACAGAGCAGTATTGTATTTTAACCCAAACTGCAAAATAAATATCCATGAGTTCATAGTTACCTAAATAAATGATTGAATACATATGTGAGGGTTAGGGGAAAAATCTCTCTTACTTGAGAATTCCAAAGGACGTATGTAAACCGTATTCCTCAAGGACAACAGAATAAGTCCCCACTCTGGACACGGGGGCTCTGTACATCCCTAGAATAAGTCCCCTCTCTGGAC
>NW_008355374.1:0-817 GCF_000622305.1 Nannospalax galili | reverse complement strand
TGGGACACATTCATCAGTGGACCTCGTAGAAGAGCAAGGTGAGTGGTGAGGGTCAGAAAGTTCCCAAAACCATGGGAAGTAGAGAAAGACAAGCCTTGGCCGGATTCCATTAAGGAGTTACTATGGCAGACACGGAGACTGATCCTGAGAACCAGGGCCCAGGACCCAAGCTTCTGCCTGGAGTCTGCAGGCCAGCTCTGGGTGGGTGGGAGAGTACTGAGTGCACCTGTATCTTATATGTTTTTGTGCCCCCCACCTAGCCTAGGCTGGACCTTCACCTGCCCTCTCCTGTCCACATACCTCTTGGGTTTTTTCTTGGTGTCTTATTCTTGCTGGGCTGGCTCTGGGTTGTTCCTCCTGTGAGATGTTCAGGGCCAGAAGAATTTCAGAGAGAACTTCAAAAGAGCAAGCCTGAGCTGAGTGAATCCTGAACCCTGGATCCACCTTCTAAGCTGCATCCCCCACCTCACCCTCTGTCAGGGCAACAGCTAAGGGGTTAATCTCATGAGTGTGGGTCCCAGGAAAAGGAAGAATCTGACAAACACAGAACAGTGATGTCACACACACCCCATCCTGAATCCTCTATCCTCTTATACTCTCATCCTCCCATTCCTCCAGTCTCCAAGCCCCTCATTCTTCCATCCCCATCCTCTCCTTCCTTTATTCTCCTATCCTCTAATCCTCCCAGCTGTCCATCCTCCCATTCCTCCATCTATTCATTCCCCATCACCCATCCTTCATCCCTCCTGTCCTCCCATCTCTACACCTTCCCACCCCTCCACACTCCAATCATCATCTCCCTGCTCTTTCTTCTCCA
>NW_008355373.1:0-778 GCF_000622305.1 Nannospalax galili | reverse complement strand
CTATAGTGAGCATTTTGTAAAATTTTATTCTCAGATTGAAATATTTACAGGCCATTTTCCTGGGAGTTTTGTGTTAGGAAATACATGACTTCAGCACTGAATCTCTCCCCAGAGCTTGACATTTAACTGTGGATATGGCATTTATACTCTCTGGCTTCATTTAATTATGATGGTGACTACATATTTCATGTTCCTCCTTCCTATGTGAAAAAATTTCATTTATTTACTTATTAACTTTTCATGTGTATCAGTTTATTGACTGCATATAGGTGGAATCACCTATGTCACACAATGCCCATGGAGGTCACTAGAGGGAATCAGATCCCCTGGAACTAGAGTTAAGGAATATTGTTAGCTGCCATGAATCTTGGTCCTTTGCAAGGACAGCCAGTGCTCTTAATCACTGAGCCATCTCTACAGCCCTCTGATTTATTTTTTAATATTTCTGATAATTGTTTTACATATGCAAGCAACATGTTTGGATTATATTTGAATGCCCATCGCCATGCTCACCCCACACTACTACCACCAATCCGGACACCATGTGCTCTGTTATTACAGTTTTTGAAAGGTCTATTGTGTGTAATTTGTGTTCCCAAATATTCTCCATTGTAGGTCTGTCCTTTAGAGACTCGACAACCTTCCCACCATCTTTCTTCATTTATCCTTATTTGCAATTTTTTAAATAAAATTGCCCCTAAATCCTATTTTTATTATTAAGTTTTCTATAAGACAAACAATGAGATCAAAATAATTTTATGTCCTAAAAATGTTTTGC
>NW_008355372.1:0-538 GCF_000622305.1 Nannospalax galili | reverse complement strand
GGACTGAATACGATTAGTGTACATAATATAGCCTTTATGAAGTCCAGCACTATGTATAAGGAATATTCACCGATAAAACAGAAAATTTAAAATTAAGCAAAATTTTAAGCACAATACTTAATTCCATCTACAATTCAGAAAAACAATGAGAAATTAAAGTGAATATCATTTGCAAAGATAGAACTGATAGTGTTTTATAATCCCTACTTTTATATGCATAGCAACATATTTAGTCCACATATTTCCTGGAACATTCCACAGTCTTTATTTGCTTGACAGTGATTGTCCTTAACTATGCTGAAGCTGCAGCTAAGGTCACTTGAGCCTCTGCAGCATAAATTGAGGGCTGTGAGACACCAGGGGTCCTGACCTTGGGAAACTTGCACCTCCGTGCTTCAGTATCCAAAACTGTATTTAGTAACTACAGCCAATAAGTAATTCCATATGCATCTGCATGAGCACTATATTTATTAGACATTATTCACATGCATCTTATTAACTAATTGTTGTTAAGACTTGTTAAAAAGAATGTAAAACT
>NW_008355371.1:0-503 GCF_000622305.1 Nannospalax galili | reverse complement strand
GGTTACTAGAGCATTTATCTCAGGCTTAGAATGGAAGTCCACCGTAGTGAGTAATATGCAAAACCCATGGCGGGTACAGCTGTGTGAAGAGCCAAAGAGCAATAAAGCCTGCTGCTGTGTGTGAGTCACATATTTCCTTCAGCTTAGAAGGAAGAAAGATGAAAATCCATGAACCTGCAGTGGTGGTCGGATGGACCCCTCTACGGGTGTCTGCCCCTGTCAACGGAACGCAGTCATCACAGCCTTCCATCTTAATGCAACATCTGATTTCTAATATGTGGAGGTGTGCTCCAATGTCAGCTTTTAGAAGTGGAATTCCCAGCCTATCAGCTCCCTTCCAGTAAGTCAAGAGAACACATAGCATCAGCTCACAATAGGATTGAACATCAGGTGTTTTGTGCTATAATAGCATGGACATGAGTTATTTGAAGAACACGCTGTTCTCTGGTGTTACCAGGTTAACTCTTTAGGAATGTTAGCGACAGATGTTAGAAAGGATGAGC
>NW_008355370.1:0-823 GCF_000622305.1 Nannospalax galili | reverse complement strand
TGATTTGCTGGCATAAGGGTGGAGAGGTGGTGTCACAGTAAATATTTGTGAGAAGAATTCTTCATTATCAGTGTTTTAAGTTACTCTTCCCAGCAATGAGATGCATATGTAGTTTTCAGGCACAGAAAAACACTTCAGTGAATAATTATATCAACAGAAAATTGCCAAGAGAAGCCCCTGTATAAAGAATGTTTATGGGGGCAGCTCACAAGGGCCTGCCCCTCTCTGAGGATTTATAGGCAGTTAATGATTACTAGGGGGAGGGACTCATGAAGCCCTACCGATCCCCAAGGATCTACAGGCTGTTAATGGTTACTAAGGGGAGGGAGAGACATTTTCTTCAGTGGTGTAGCCACTGGTAAGGAACCCATGGTCCTATAAGCAACCGAATTAAACTCAACGGGTCACCATAGAAAAAAAGACACAGAAGTAGAAAGATTTGTTGGGAGTAGAAAGAGGAAGAGCCTGAGTGGATACCGGACGCGAGAAAGTAATGGCAGAGTCACAGATGAATAGAATCAGAAAAACATTGTTGAAGGGAAAAAAGGGAATTGTGTTGTGGGACTGGGGCTATAGCTTGGCAGTAGAGTGTGTGTCTAGTGCAAATGAGACCCTGAGTTTCATCCCCAGCACAGAAAATTTTGGAGTCAGAAGAATTTTTGTTTCATTGAAGGCAGAGCTATTACTACCTGTGGCATACTTTAACCATATAAGGTTATTCTCTATTATATGCATAGTTTAAAGAATTTTTTTCTATCTTACTATAACTTTTGTATTCTATCTCAGTACAGCAATCTATATGCAAATATAGCCATTCAATGTA
>NW_008355369.1:0-538 GCF_000622305.1 Nannospalax galili | reverse complement strand
AGCAGTAGGAAGAAAAGCTGGGAGGCCAAGTCTGCCTTCCAGTCCAGGAGGCCGCCTGTGATTGTTTTTTTTTTAAAAAAAAAATAATCCACTGATGATTCACAGTTATAACAGAAACCAAATAGAACAAAACAAAACAAAAAAAGCTTCAAAAGGTATTTTAAACAAAAAGTTCCTTTTTCAAGATCTGTAATTTTTATTTTCTGCTTTGACTATTTTATTCATGTATATAATGCATTCTGGTTTTTCATATCCACTTTGTACCATCTCCTATCTCTCTCAGACACCTGTCAACTTCAACTCACCCCTTTCAAGTCCCCTTTTCATATTCATATCTTTGAGTTTCTGTCTTGAGGTTCACTGAGCTTAACCAGGGCCACCTGTTTGACCCTGGGTTTTGGATCATCCATTGCAGCTTCGGTTCACAAGTGAAGACAAGAACTACCTCTCCCTCAGAATCAACCTGTGGCCAACAGTTCAGCAGGACGGGGTATGGTTCCAAGAGTCCTTCTCTGATCCAGGTGACTGATGACAGCCC
>NW_008355368.1:0-687 GCF_000622305.1 Nannospalax galili | reverse complement strand
AGGTGCACTCACATACATGCAGGAAGTACACTCATACACATAAAATAAAAATAATAAATAAAAGAAATAAAATAATTTATTGATTCTTTGAGAATTTCATACAATGTTTGATCACATTTAGACCCTTTCCCCCATCTCCAATCTCACCCTACGTTCCCAGGCCCCAGACTTCATGTCCACCATCATTATTTTCCTTTTTTAAAATACCTCCTGATTCTAATCTGTATTCCCCAAATGCGCTTGAGCTTGGGTCCATCCCTTAGAGTCTGCTCAACCTACCAGGCATCACACCAGCCAAGAAAAGTAACCCTCATTTCTTTTGTCAAAATCTATCAGTTGCCAATATATCCCCAGCTAATGCTTGGGCTGCTTGCTCACCTCCCACATACAGGCTGGATTTTTTTCTGATGTGGGCTTGCACAAGTCTTGTGCATGTTGACATAAGGGCTGTACGTTCATATGTATTAACTGTCCTGTAGCATCAAGACAGCATGGTTTCCTTGTATTCATCCACTGTCTCTTTCCTCCCTCTTTTTCACAATGATCCCTGAGTCTTGGGAGGAAATGGTAAGATACAAGTGTCCCATTTAACGTTGAGCACTTCACAATCTCACATTCTTTGCATGTTGACCAGCCGAGGGCCACTATGTTACTCAGAATCTCCTGCAAGAAGCTTCTCTGGCGAGG
>NW_008355367.1:0-440 GCF_000622305.1 Nannospalax galili | reverse complement strand
TCAACTCTTATAGCACTTCGAAACCACAGAATGATCATGTGTGGAGAGCCAGGGTTGAGACTGAGATATTTGTGATCCACACACCTAAGACAAGATTTCTAAGACAAGACAAGAATCTGCAAGATTTAGTATTTTACCATCTGTGCTATGTAAGAGAATCCTTTCTAGACCATTTAGTTACCAGCCAACCCACTAACTGACCAGTAGTGCATAAATAGCACAGCTAGAAATTAATGGAGTTGACATGGACCAGAACAGCTCAGAATCAGGAAATACAGTATCATATATTTAAAAAACAAGTTGTGCCATTTCACATGACCAAAAACCCCTCACAAATATGCATAATACTTATTGTATTCATTTAGTTTTATTTCATTTAAAATATTTTGTAACATGTAATGTGTGCTAGTCAGCTTTTTGAAATGAAATATTAAAATGAA
>NW_008355366.1:0-483 GCF_000622305.1 Nannospalax galili | reverse complement strand
TGTTAGGTATGTTGCTAGTGCAACATGCGGGGTCAGTCATTGAGCAGAATTTTAGGGGATGATTCTCCCCCAGTCATCTGCCTATCACCTTCTGGCACCACGAAAGCCAACCATCCAGTGGGAGGGAGTTTCCAGCTTAGTCGAAGCTTGATTTCTCCCTCTTCTGGGGTTACATCAGACAGTGTCTTCAGCAATGGGGTTTTTCTGTCCACTTCCGGTGTGCATGCAACATTGTTGGCAATGGCCTTTATTGTTTGGGGGACCTCATAGTGGGGCAACCCACCTCTGGCACTGGGATTTTCATTTAACAACAGTATTGCTTCTGGAAGAGCTTTCATAATGTTCCTTTTTGGCTTACGGCTTTTTTTTTGTTTTGTTTTTAAACAGTGTATCTGGAAATATTTTTTTCCCATTATTCACATACTTCTTTGTATATACAGCCTTTCTTCCCCTCCCCTTTACCCCCCCCCTTTTTTTTTTTTT
>NW_008355365.1:5539-5875 GCF_000622305.1 Nannospalax galili | reverse complement strand
GTTATATCCTTATATTAATGCATCTCTCATTAAGCTTATTTATGAAGCAGAAAATGAATTACAAATAAACCCACAACTGATCAACCTGCACTGAGCAATATGCTGGACGAGTGTTTATTCCTGAATAAGACACCTTTATGAATCTTCTGCCTCCCAAGACTTAAGGATCATTGCAGAAAATGGGGCAGAAAGATTCTAAGGTCAGAGGTGGTTGAAGACCACAAGGAAATAGAATTTTCCAGGAAGCCTATACAATAATTGTAATAAACTCACATCTATGGGGAGAGCATGCTTAAGTCACACATAAGCTGAAGACAGAAAAAAAAATCCCAGAAG
>NW_008355365.1:0-469 GCF_000622305.1 Nannospalax galili | reverse complement strand
TATATATATAGTAAAGTATAGACACAGGAGGCAGAGATAGACAGATCTGTGTGAGAGCAACATCAATCTGTTCTACATCATAAGTTCCAGGCCACCTTGGACTACAGAGAGAACTTGTCTCACAAAACCAAATAAAAGAGAAGAAAACTAAACAAAACTCTGTGAGTGTCATCTCATCTCTCAGGCCTGCACTAGTTCCCTATGGCCAAATGAGTTTTCCACGCTTAGCCTTATTCATCTGCCACTCCAGTTCTCAGGCCTGGTCTGGTCTCACAGTGTCAGTCATGGCCCAGACCTTCTAGATTCCCCAGTGGACTGTATTCTCTAATTCTAGGCAACTACACCCACATCCCATCTCTCAAGCAAGTTCAGGAGTTCCAGATCCCTACCTGGATTAGACTTTGAATCTCCTCCAGATCCATGATTTCCCATCCCCAGCATTCCTCCGTCTGTTCACGTTATTCAGCTC
>NW_008355364.1:0-774 GCF_000622305.1 Nannospalax galili | reverse complement strand
TTACTTTAATATTATATGATAAAATGAATAAATCTTTGTAGGTAGAGTGTATCTGGCTTTACTTTGTCGTTAATCCCATTTTCCTTACTTCTTAAAGAAAATTATTATTTTGAGTTTTATTCATTTTCTTATTTTTTGCTATCTGTATAAAATTAAAATTATTCTCAAACACCCTAGTGTTTATTTTAGGGTTAGAGTTTTGAAAAATAAGATCATTTTCTTTATAAAAATCTCAACACACTGTTTTCTTAGACTGAAATCCACAGAAAGAGTGAGTTTTCACATACTGTATGATAGTCAAAAAAATTCAGGAAACTTCTAAAACAGCATGTGTTATCATAAATTGTGTTTTGCATGGGGTGCATAATTAATCTGCAAAAGTACTAGTTTTTTGTTCTAAAGTTTTTGTAATAGGTATTTAATTATTTTATTTTGATTTACTTAATAAGGAAATATTTCTCCCAATAATGTCAAAGACTGATCTAGAAACTAAAGGTACATAAAGATAATCTTCTTTTGCTAGTATGTCAGAAAAAGACCTTGCTACTACTTTCTAAATCTTTAACATACTTTGATAGCATACCAACTTTCCTTCAATAAATTTTGAATGGGAATGCCCATGGCCTGCTTAATTCAGGCATATCTAGTGACAATGTAATAGATAAAACATTTTTATGTGCAATTTTTAATGTGTAACACATGGGATAATGAGATGCTAGCCCTTTGATCTTTCACGTACAAAATTTTAAATAATAAATATTAAACGAATATTTA
>NW_008355363.1:6778950-6803529 GCF_000622305.1 Nannospalax galili | reverse complement strand
CTGGCACTGGGATTTTCATTTATCAACCGTCTGCCTTCTGGAAGGGCTTTCATAGTCTTGTTCTAGATACTATGTATTGTTGACCTCTTAATGGTTCAGCAATTATCTCTACATTGGCTGTCAATTTGAAAAAAAATGCCAGGGCTAGAGAGAGGACTTGGTGTTTTAGAGAACTGGCTGATCTTGCAGAGGATCGAGGGTCCATTCCTAGCACCCACATGGTAGCTAACAACTGTCTGTAACTCCAGTACCAGGGAATCTGACGTCCTCTTTTGACCTACGAGGATATTGTAAGACACGGATACACTTACACACATGTAAGCAATATGCTCATACACATAAAATAAGAAAATTTAAAACTTAATAAAAAGTGCCATCCATACCACCCACTCATAGCATGACAGATCTATTCTCAATTAGTAAATAAACAAGGTGACATACTACTTCCTGGAATCCTTGCTTCAGCATGAAAATTTCTGTTTTAAACATACATACAACAGTCTCACATGACTCAGCACCATTAAACATAAAGTATCTGTGTTTCTCCCAGAGATCATAGCTGTAGAGCTTGGGTTCCATTCTTCTATTTTTTGGCCAGTGAATAAATATTCTGCATGCTTCTCAAGTGGCTATTTGGAAGAATAACTGAGCAGAGAAAGAACCTCTAAATGCCACAGCAGCAGAATAGCTAAAAGAATGTGTTTAAGAATATGGGGCTCATGGTCTAATGCCAGGAAAGCTTGAGAATTTCAGGAGGCTTAGAGGTTATAGCAAATTTGAGGAGTCTTGGAGTAATAAGGCATGTTTTATTAACACTTGTCAAAGTTTGCCATAAAAACTTCTAGGCAGTCAGCCACTAGCAGCCACCCTGGTACAAGTAGGTGTAAATAGACTTGCACTCAGGCAGGTATGAAGACATGTTGATCAGAGGGAGGCACACTGACCCACAGACAAACATCAGCAGCCCGGTGAGAACACTCTGAGTAATGCCAAGTGTCAGACCTCAAGAAAATATTTACACAGAATCACACAAAAGTGACACTCTGCAAAACAGATATATAACAGTTTATAACATGGTTTACTTGAGAGTTCCCTGAATATCTGGTGTCGGCTGTTTTGTGCTGATTCATATTCCTCTAGATTCCAGTGTAAGCCTTTTGAGAGTTCCCTGAATATCTGGTGTCGGCTGTTTTGTGCTGATTCATATTCCTCTAGATTACACACACACACACACACACACACACACACACACACACACACACGTTGTCTGAACACCTGGCTCCTTTAAGGTATTTTATTCTGAACATTTTATGCATTTTACACAACTTGTGCTTTAGCAAAAAAATGTCCATAATTATGTTATTTTGGCCCATCATCCATGGTAACCAAATAAAGAATAACAATCTCTATGTTTTGAAGGTTCTGAGATTGTAGGTTCCTCAAGCTCTCAGGACTTGTAAGCACTCAGGTACATAGCTATTTTAAAATACTCTGCAAATCCCTCAGACACTCAGACCCTGTAAGTTACTTAGGATCTCAGACTTTGTAAGTATTTCAGGCTCCATAGATTTTTAGGCCGTCTACGAGCTCTTTAGGCTGTGTAAGCCTCTGGGTAGCGTGGCCCCATGAGAGCCAATGGCACATGTGTACACCAAATAATTAGTAGCAGAATCTCAAGTAAGTGAGGAAGAAGACTGTATTTTTAGTTAGGTGAAGTTGAGTAATTATGTTTTCCTATAGCAATTAAAAATAGGTCCATAGTCACGGTGTGTATAAAAATGGACCACAACGGATCACAGAACAAATACACACACGATACAAATTTATGGTGAAACAGAAACAAATTTCTTTATAACCCATGATTGAAAGGAAAATAATTCCTGAACTTGAAATCCAGATTCAATAACAAAAGTATTCATCTATTTGATGTTAGAAAAGCATTCATAGAAGAAATCTAAGCCAAGTAAACCGCCAAAGTAAATCCTAGAAAATTCTGGCAGCTTTTTCAAAAGAAAAAGACTAATAAAATTATGACACACATGCAACAATATGTGTGCTTTTGTGTGTACTCCTGCACCATGGTATGGAGACAGAGAAACATTAAAAGCCTAACAGCTAAGCATTAGACTATAAAATGGATGACTGGAGCGATGGCTCAGTGGCTAAGAGCCATCACTGCTCTTGTAAAATGCCCAGGTTCAGTTCCTTTACCCACATGGCAGCTAACAACCACTTGTAACTCCAGGTCCAGGGTATCCGATATATTCTTCTGGCCTCCACAGGCATTGCCCACATGTGGTGCACTGACATCCATGTTGGCAAAAGATTCATACACTATATACATATATATATATATATAGAGAGAGAGAGAGAGAGAATATAAAATGTTTTCTTTTCTCCTTTAGTATCATCCCAACAAATCTTTAGTATCATAAGTTTAGTTTAATGTGATGTGTTATGGAAATTCACAGACAAAGCAGTAGATATAGCAAATATTGAAGATCATTCAATTTTTAACCAGTTCTGCCCTCAGCTCCTATTGCCCATGTGTTCCCTTTTATAAAAAATAAATTACGTTAAGAGCAAGATAAAAGATACTCAGAAAAGACAAATTTAGTACCAATGTCAGAATCAGATAACGTAGATTTGGAGACTCTTCGACAAGGACTATAAAGTTAATATTATTAATGTATTAAGAAGTATAAGCAAAAGATAAAATAAAATTAACATGTAAGGACAAATGAGTAGCAGATGTAAGATAACCCATGAAAAAACTCTAAGAAAGCAAATAAAAAAAGAAAAGCTACAAATAGAAAACGTTCTTAACAGTAACTAAGTATGGCTACAATGAGTTCTTTAGTAGAATAACCACAGTAAGTATGGCAACAAGACATAATTTCAAAAATGTTGCAGTTTCAAAAGGAGTTACATAATTATAATGGTAGTACAAAACAAGAAAGAGACATGGGAGCGTGTAGAAATGCACCCGGTCCTGAACATTCCAGCCTTATAACTAACTATGATGATTCCTCAGTGAGGAAACTTGACATCTTCTGTCTGCACTAATTCCACCTGTCTTCCTAGCACCAGTGACCACATCTCTACATTGAAGTCCCCAGTAAACATTATATTCTGTGTAACTGAATCCTTCATTTTTTCAAGTATCTTAGTACTTGTTGATTTTAGCAGTTAGTACTTTCACACTGGATTTACCTATAGAAGTAGAAGAAAATATTTGAAGTAGTAATTGATGTTTTTAAAAACTAAGAGCAGAAACTTAATTTCCTTTTGAGGAACTTAGAACACTCCCAGGAGGATAGATTTGAGAAACAAATTTACACCTTGGTAGATTATATTCATGCTTCAGAAACTGGGAGACAAAACTATATGTTAAGAAGCTAGAGGGTGAGGGCAGCAATATAACACAGAGAAGAAAAAAGCGTGACAGTATGTGCTTCTCATATGAAACTAGGCAAGCAAGAACAATCTATAATAAAATCTTTAAAGTCTTGAAAATAAAATTGCCAACATAGAGTGATTAACAGCACAAAACAGGAACAAGATTGGGATCATCAATATACTGTCATAGACAGGGCACTGGCTCATGAGACTACAACTGTTCCTGAGGATTAATTAATTGATCAATATTAATAGTTAGCAGGTAGTAGGGGGGGAGGGACTCACAAGTCCCAACGCTCATGCTAATATCTATTGGCTGCTAATTTTTACTGAGGGAGAGGTATTTTGGTCAGGGGGATAGCGAATGGTAAGTTACCTATGCTTCTGTAAATAACCCCTTATCCACACTCATGAAAGCAACCCAAATTAAGCTCATTGGATCACCAAATATGAATGAATGAATGAATGAATGAATAGATAAATAACATGATATGAAGTAGAAGTGGAACTAGTTAAAAGACAAAGAGAACCAGTGGGACTTGGAGGGGAAGAAAAGAGGATAATAGAGGGTGAATATGATAAAAATAAGTTATATACATGCATAAAATATCACAATGAAGCAAATTATCTCTTGTAATTAATATATACTAATAAATGAACTCCAAATTTGTTTCAGGAGGTATTTTAAAAATAAAAACAATCATTATCCTTTTGATAATCCCAATTCACTAATTCACCTCTCAGAAGCGAAAACAATTCTGTGTGTTTCATAGTATGGATTCAGGTTTTCAGCTACAACTTTGTTAAATACCATATGTGACAAGTTTATAGTTAGGCAAATGGAAAAATAAACCAGTGGTAAATAAATGGAGGAAAAGCCAAAAAGCTTCCTCCATCTTTTCTTGCATCAAAAGAGTGATGATGCACATTAACTGTCTTTTAATTCCTCAGCCTTGCCTTGCTATTTCCATAGTGTTGGGCTGCAATTCTACTGTGACCATTTCCTAGTGGCCATCTTAATTCATGAGAAAAACACGTCTTTATGTTCTAATACAGAAATTTATTTACCCTAGGGGACTGGAGATATGGCTCACTGGGTAAAAGTGCTGGCTGCTCTTCTAGAGGTCATGAGTTTGGTTCTCAGCACCTACATAGGTTGGCTCACAACCACCTGTAACTCCAAATCCAGGGGATCTGACACCCTCTTTTGACCTCCACGGGCACCCATACAAATATGAGTGCACATACACAGAAATACACATGATTAAAAATAAAATACATCTTTTAAAAATGAAATTTTAGTTACACTAGCTAGTTCCCATCTTTCAATCTCATATGCAAGCACTAATTTTTGTGACTTGACTTCAGAAGTTTGTTTCAAAATGTCTTTTTTTCCACTTCCTCCTATTCTTACTAGAACACAGTTTATTAAGCTCATTTTTGCCTTCTATTTAAATACTTCAAATTGTGTCCTAACCATTTCCCTGAATTCGGTTTTTTCTTCTTTCCTACTGCACCCTCCAACCTACTTCCAGGATAACTTCTCAAAACAGAAATGTGATAGAACCTATCATTATCTTGCTTAAAATGTCTTAATGTATTTTCATTGTTTTAATGATAAAGTCCAACCTTCTTAATATGCAATCTAGATAACCATGTTAAATCCTAATGAGCAAGCCACACACAAAACATTTTCTTAATTGTTCCTCATTCAAACATGTCTATATTCTATGCCTCACACACAATTGCATGCTCCTTAGTAATTAATGCCACTATAAATTTGTTTATTTTACTCTGTCTGCCTTGACTATTCTCCCTGATGGATTACCTCTATATTATCTCTTCCATGAAAATCTCTGTGCTTCTTTCATGTAATTCTCTTTTTCTGTAATTCAAAATAATAGTGTTCATTCATTCATTCATGTATTCATTCATTCAACAAGTAAACATACAAACATATATTACATTTTAAGCCCTGAATTACACACAAGAAAATAAAGTTCACTTCTATATCATGAGAAAACTAATGACTACATGGGAAAAGTACTACCATGTCTCAAAAATAATATGAAATTTCTCACTATTCCTATAGAGTGATTCTGCCATTCCCTCCCTTTCCAAATTTTCCAACCCAAAAATATCTTTCAGTGTAATTATGTTACTTCTTTTTAAAATTTTCAGGTATTATTTTTACTAAATGTGTGCGAGTGTATTACCTGTGTGTATATAAGTGCACAAATCTTCTGAAATGCCCATAGTGATCAGAAGAGAGCTTTGAAATCCCCGAGAACTGGAGTTTTAGATGGTGATGGCGATTAGCCACAATGTGGGTGCTGGGAATCGAACTCGGATACTCTGCAAGAGCAGCCAGTGCTCCTAATGACTGAGCCTTCTCTCCAGGCCTCATGTTACTTCTTAATGAAAGCAGTGCTAATAAAATATGTTTAAATTAATATTATAAGGATTTTCGATAAGTACTATAGTAAAGATAAGATGATAAAGTTCTCTAATCAGTATAGAGCTTTACACATACTTTAAAAGTGTTGTAGATTTTAGGGATTTCATGTGTAGAAATTTCTTCGAAAAAAGTGATGGATAAACAAGTTTGAAATCCGAAGTAGAAACCATCACTTTTGTTTGCCATACTACCTAATTAATGGGATTTTGATGTCCTTCACTAAGTGAAGCAAATAGTGGCAAATGGATCTGGATGACTTGCATCTACTGTAAGGTGAAGTTATTATGTATTAGGCTAAGTTATAGCTGGCATAAGTGTAACCAATGGATGCTGTAAGGCATCCTTCATTCTAAGAACACAATCTCTGTTACAATTAAGACTAGGTAGGTAAGCATATGTATGTTATTGAATCCACATGAAGAGCTGACTTGTCAAAGGTGAATCTATGGAGTATCAGATTGTGAGATGCATGATGATATCGGGCTCCAGCAAACATAGGCATACAAATGTCAGGCTGCTGAGGGTAAACTTTGGCTCTTCACCTGTAAGCAGTGCAATTAGTTGAAAGCCTTCAGCTGTTTGCATCCTCATGATTCACTAAACTTTTCAAATAACATTAAATCCATCATCAATTTGGGCCACTGGTCAATGACTGACTGATGTGGTAGTGGAAAATAATACCTTGCCATTTTTCCTGGTTTCCTTCTCTGTTCCGTTCTTGGGATGAACTCACAAGCAAAACTTTGTGCATTCCTAACTCCCTCTAAACATAGAATCTGAGGAACTCAAGCTCTACTAAATGGGAAGGTAGAGAAATACCACTGAAGCAGGCTGAATAACTGAAGTCAGCGATGTAGAGAAGTAGCTACAAAGAACAAAACTGTTCTTATGTAGAAGAAACCTGATACTGTTCTAACTCCCTACATGGTAATGTTTGTGACTGTATTAAAAACAGAGAAAGTAGAACAGAGAAAGGAAGTAAAATTATTTAAATATAGTTTTGTATGGAGTGAGTTGGTTTATTCCGGACATTATTTACAATTTATGGGTACATTATGGTAACAAAAAGACAGAATAACTTTTAATGTTTTCAAATATTTAAAAAAATTTCTAGAATGGCTCTTAGTTGTACTCATTCACCATCTTCAACTTGGTTCTACCTCGTGCTTGATACAAACTTCATATCCTACAAAGTTTAGTGTTTAATGGAAGTTGTCACTACAAAACTTCTTCACAGGAGGGCATCTGTAGTACGTATATATCAAATAAATAAATAAAAAGTGTTGTAAGTTATAGGCAAGATGTTGAGACACATGGAAACAGAAGCTGTTAACAAGTGATTGAATATTAAAATTCAATATTTTAGAAGTAGAAAGACTGTAGGTATCAAGAACATGACTGTTGCACATATATACTCATTGCAGCTGTGTTTATCTGTAAAAATCCTGCAAAAGATCAAGCCAGTCAACATCACCGCAAGGATGGGGAGGTGAAACCTGTGCTGTACCCCTAGCAGAGGAGCTATTGGCCATTGAGGGCTACTAGGGAAGGGAGAGTCACTTTTCTTTCAGGGTGTGATCACTGGTAGGTTATCCATGCCCAGTGGATAACCAGACACCCATGCACATATATGTATCACTTACCAGATTTAATGAGATATATGTATGGATGTTTGAATGAGAAATGTCCAATACAGCCTGATGTATTTGAACAATTGGTTCCCCTCTGTCTGGGGAAGTTATGGAACTTTTAGGGCATGAAGCCTTGCTGAAGGAAGTCCATCACTGGGGGTGAGCTTCAAAGCTCAAGTGTTTACAGCCTCGATATACTTCCACATTCCTCTCTGTGCTTCCTGCATATGGATGGAAATATGATTCTGCGCCTGCCACATGCTACCATATACTGCCACTATGGTGGAAATTAAAGCCAAAATAAATTATTTCTTCTATAAGTTGCTCTTAGGCGTGATATTTTATCACAGCATCAAGAAAGTAACACACACATAAATATAGACACACACACAGAGACACACATACCCACATACACACTAATATATAATGGGAAAAATAAAAATATATTGTGTATAAAGATGAAATGTTCAACAAATAAAAATATAAAAAAAAATATGTTCTGAAATAAGAGGCGTCTTTCCAGAAGTTCTGGTGAGAGACCAGTCAAATACTGAACATGTTCACCCCTGTGACAGCCAAAATTGATGAATTTTTCAATTAAGTAGAAGCAATAGAGGCTAGTAGTTTACCTAGGTCTTCACTAAGAAACAGCATGTCTAAATATTTCCATCCAGCGATGTATAAGTCCTAACATTTGGCATTTCTGTCTATTTCTGTCAGTCATGAATTGGCAAACTCCTTTGGAGAAAGTTCTTAGAGTGAGTATTTTAGGTTGTACAAGCTTATCCAGTCTCTATAGGCACATAATCCTGGCCTTTAAAGAGAAACAGTATTCAAAAAAGCAACAGGCAAAGTCGCAAAAAGGACTAGAGCCTTTATGAATTGTCAGCAACAGATTGCAGCAGCACTGAACTTGTTTTACAGTGTAATTTCTACTTTTGTAGCCATGAGCACATATTTGTGGCTTGCCAGACAAAATGTTGAAGGAATACGGGATAATAGAATCCCCACACCAAAGGGGAAAGGGACTGGATTTGACAGCTAGTTTATATTTTAGTGTTCCATCTTCTATATCATATATTTTACCTTATTATTGTATCTCTTTGGCATAACTTACCTACATGATCTTTTTATCAGCATTGCTAGATTATTTATAGAATCATTTTCAATATTCAGCTTGTGTATAACCTTAACTATTTAATTAAAAGTACCAGAATACAAATGCTGATATTTGAGACTAAAGCTTCAGAGTTCTCTTTCACATTTTCAAATGACTAACATATATTTAGAAAAGATAACTCATAAAATTTGTTTAAAATTTCTATTAAATTATTTAGAATGTTGAGGTCTATTTTATATCATCTACCCACATGAGATGAGATCATTGGAAAGTGTCATGGTTACCAAAAAATATATTATCATGTGTCAAACAAGAAGTTACGGAAAATTAATTTGACTTTTATGAATCGTATTCACTGTCATGCCTATACTCTGTTCAATGAAGGATGAAAAGAAGTCATACCAAGTGAAAGAATCTATCAAATATTTAATTTTCTGTATGAAGTGGTAGCTCAATAAGGAGCTCTTTGTCAACAATTTCTCTGTAGCCTCCAAGATAAAGACAACAGCATTTGGTCATGTAAGATAATGGTAAGGGAAGCTTGTGATGCATTTTCTTAGAAACTTGAACACCATTGTGTTAGGATAAAAATGATATAAAATTATGTGATCGTTCTAAGTTGCTACCAAGAAACATGTAGAACATCACATCTAATAAACCAGTTAAAGCATGTTTTCCTATACCAATAGGAAACATGGAATACACAAGGCTATAGACTATAATATACGTATAACGAGACATTGGAGGAATTTCAGCTTGTGGAAATTATCGAAGCACAAATAAACAGTTTTTTTCACACACCAATTGCTCTTGCATGATGTCACAGCTATCCAGGTTAAATCTAACTCTCTTAATCATATGCTCCTTATATCCTAACAGTTTGCATTCACTTTAAGCGTCATACATACTCTATTATTGTTAACATTTCATTCTTACTCATTTAAACTCAAAGTCTCAAAAGTGCTTCAAAATGTTTATCCTCATCTCTTACAAATCCCTCTGGTCTATACAACAAATGATTTACGATGGCAAGAAAGTGGTCTCTACACATGTACTTTTCTTTCTTTTTGAATGTTTTTACCATATTCTATTCTATACTGTAAGATGCCTCTAATTCGATAGTCAATAATAAGGTTACAAAAGAAGCCATAGGGCACAGTTGAAATTGCAACACATTTCTAATCGGGTACCAATACCTTAATGGGCATTTCACAAGATGAACGTGCAAACTAGATGAATTAACTTGAATAGACATAATCATATGACCTCAAAAACTGGAATTTCTCATCGTTCTCCTAGATAATTTTTGGGCCTTGGGGCAGGGAAACTGACAATGAAAGATAATTTATAAATCGTTTTAAGCCTTGGGATTCGAAATTATATTTGCAGCTGATGCACCTGTAGTGGGGTTTTTAATTTTAAACGACAGATAGTGAAAATAATTTGTGTTAAGTTTCACCCAGCCACAATCAAACAATATCCTTTTCTTGTTATTATTAGTGGTTTAAAAATTGAAATTGAGAAGATAAAACCTGTTAGATAGAAACGCAAAGAAAGGAGAAAGCATTCTGGTATAAGTCAGATTAGAAATGTATCCCAAGCCATGTTTCTTAAAAAAAAAATTTGCAGCTTTTGTGTCATATTTGCTTCTTGAATGTGATGAACTATAATATTTCTCTTCCTCCCTTAATGTGCAATGTCACCACTTGATCCTAATTTACATGCAGGACCACCTCACCCTTCTTGCCCAGTACCACATATTCATACAATTTGTGTGCAGAATATGTCTTCCTTCTGGCCTGTAATCCCCTTCACATGAGAGATTAATGAGGGAAAACTTTATATTTTGTATAAAAACAAAATCAAATTAATACACTAAAATCATTTGTCTGAAAATTTAAGTTGTTTTCAAATAAAAGTTAAAATATATTCCTGATATGCATTGAAAAAAAAAATGCTTGTACTACTGGAATTTAGTAGACACTTTAAAAAATGAGACCTATTGTTTTTGTTTTCATTTTGTTTTGTTTTGTTTTGTTTTCTGGTCACTGTGCATGTGACCTTGGAGAAGATATTGACACCTTGACATTTACACTGTCTCTGTTTTATATCGAGTCGAGAAACTAAATAGTTTTCCCACACGATGTTGCCATGATGTCTTGCCTTTATATAGAACTAAAGGAGATATCCCCCCAAACATGAAATGAAGCATCTAAAACTGTTATCCAAAATAAAACTATTCTCTTTATAGTGGATTAGCGTTGATATTTTCATGTATTCCAAAAGCTGAAGAAGACAGATGTTTGCAATACACCTTACAAAATCTGTAATTACACAGCAAAATGTATGGGGTAATATAAAGTCCATAGGTTGATGGTTTATTATTAATGACAGTTTTTTGGGTCTCTGTGACAAGAAAGAGACAAATCTGTGAACTACATAGACATCTATCTTTAATGAAATTATGGGGGTCATGTTTAAAAGCAATTTTTTGAATACAGAAAAAACATAAAATAATCTAAATGATGACATCTGAAAGTGTCGCTTTGATTTAGAAACATAACTGGATGTCAGGTTTGAGTATTACTGTTTTCATCATAGTCATTATTTAAACATTTTAATATATATTCCTTGAGAATTTCAGAATTGCATTCATGTATACAATGCAATTTGGTCATATCTACCTCTTGCTGACATACTCCTATACTTCCAGGAACCCTTCTCCCCATTCCCCCCAATCAAATTTAATCAATTTACTCTGTAAGCCATACATGTGATTTTTTTGTATTGTATTCATAATGTAATTGTTACATAACATATTATTAGAATTTAAGAATACAACAAATATGCAGTACTCTACAAGATACAATTGTAGGAAAATATGTTCTAAATAAGGCTCCATTCACTTAGGAATTAAGATCAACAATTGCTAAATGGGAACCCATTAGAATAAAGAGCATCTGTGAAACAATCATTTGTGTGAAGATGAAGCCCACAGAGTGGGAGAGACTCTTTGCCACCTACATGTCTGATAGACGATTAGTTTCCCAAATACACAAAGATCTCAAAAAACAAAGAGGAAAAAAAATAACCTAATTTAAAAATGTGATAGAAAATGCAAGGGAGAGTTCTCAAAAGAAGAAATAAAAATGGCTAAGAAATATCTTAAAATGTGTTCAACATCTTTGGTGAGTAGGAAAATGCAAATTAAAAGTACTTTAAGATTTCCTTTTATTTCAGTCAGAATGACTAAGGTCAAGTAAACAACAGATAACAAAAATGGCCAATGTAAGGGGAAAAGAACCCTCATTCATTGCTGGTGGGACTGAAAACTGGTGTATCATCTACATAGACCAGTGGAAATTTCTCAAAAAACTAAAAACAGATTTACCATATGACCCAGCTATACCACTCCTTGGCATATAACCAAAATACTTACTCAAGCATGTTTATTGATATGCTTTTCACAATAGCTAAGAAATAGAAACAATCAAAACGCTCCTCCACTTATGGATGCCTAATGAAAAAGTGTAACATATACACATTGGGGTAATAGCCATATGTAAAGAAAAAATGAAATTATGAAAACTGCAGGTAAATGAATGGAAACAGAAACTGTTATACCGAGAGAGGTAAACCAAACTTAATATAACAAGGGACACATGTCTTTCATTTGTGGATCCTTAACTGCACTAATCAAGAAAGTAGAAAGGAATCATAGTTGGGGGACTGAGGGGAAGAAGAGAAGGAGACAGTAGGAACGGTACAATTCATGGCTAGAACAGTGCCATCCATGGGGGACTTGAACTGTGCTGGAACTGTGGGACCCTCCCATGTACTTGGAGCTGAGATCCATTCCTGAGAGACAAACTGGTGGTCCTCTATGTGGAAAAGAGCTGTGGTCCTCTATGGTGAGCTAGAGGTACAGTCCCCTACCATGAGCTTGATCCTTGAGCTGTGGTCCCCTTCCTTGAACCTAGAATGGTGGCCACACTGTGTGCAGGAACTGTGGTCCCCTCGTGTGAGCAGGATCTGTGGTCCCATCCTGTGAACGTGGAACTATTGTCCCCTCCTGTGAGCCAGAGTTGAGGTCCCCTCTTGTGATCTGGAGCTGTGCCCCCACCACCTGTGAACATAAAATTGTCTCCTCCTATAAGCTATGGTCCACCCCTATGATCAGTGGCTGTACTGCTCTCCTGTGAGCTAGATTTGTGGTCTGTTCCCATAGCTTGGAGTTAAATTCCCCTATCATGAGCTGGAACTGTGGTCCTGTCCCATGAACCTGAAGATATGGACTACTTCTATGAGCTGTAATTATGGTGGCCCTCCCATGAACCTGGAGCTGTGTTCCTCTCCCATGAGCTAGGGCTGTGCTGCCCACATGTTAACCTGGATCTATGGTCTCCTTCTGAGAAATGAAGCTCTGTTCTCCTCCTGTGAGCAGTAGTTGTGGTCTCCTATTGTGATCTGGATCTGTGGTTCCCTCTCATGAGATAGAGTTGTGGTCCTCTCCTGTGAACCTAGATCTGCCGTGCCCTCTCATGAACATAGAACTGTGGTTTCTTCCTATGAGATGGAGCTTTGGAGCCCTCCTGTGAGCTGGAGCTGTGGTCTACTCACATGAGCTAGAGATGTGGTTCCCTCCTTTGAATCTGGGACACTGGTCACTTCCTGTGAACCTGGATCTGTGGTACCTTCCCATAAACTTAGAACAGTTGTCCTTGCCTATGAGCTGGAGTGGTGGACTCTCCTGTGAACCAGGGTAGTGGTCTCCTCCTGTGAGCTGGAGCTATTGTCTTCTCCTGTGATTTGGAGCTGTGATCTCCCTGTGAATCTGGAGCCCTGGCCCCCTCCCACAAACTGGAGCTGTGGTTGGTACCCTCCTATGTGCTAGGGATGGAGTTTCCTCATATGAACCTGGAGTTGTGATTCCCTTCCTGTGAATATATAGCTTTGGTTCCCTGTTGCTAACCTGGTACTACGGTTGTTGCCTGTGAGCCAAAATTGTGGTCTCCTACTGTGACCCGGAGCTGGAGCCCCTCCTGTGAGATTGTGTTGTGGACCACTTCTTTATAGCTGGACCTGTGGTGCCCTCCCATCAATATAGAACTGTGGTCCAATCCTATGAGTTGGAGCTGTGGACCCTCCCATGAGCCAGAGTTGTAGTGCTCTTGTTGAGCTGTATCTTTGGTCTCCTCTTGTGAACTGGAACTGTGTTACCCTCCCACGTACTTGGAGCTGTGAACCACATGTGAGCCAAAGTTGTGGTCCCCTCATGTGGGCGGAAGCCGTTATCCGTCCTTTGAGCTGGAGCTGTAATCCTCTCCCCTGAGCCACTGTGGTCCTCTCCTTTGAGCTTGAATTTCTCGTCACCTCCCATGAACATAGAACTTTGATCCTCTCCTGTGTTCTGGGGTTGTGGTTACCTCTCATGAGCCAAAGTTGTGGACCACTCCTGTAACTTGGAGCTGTGGTCACAATCTGAGTACCAGAGCTTTTGTCTCTTCCTGTGAACCAGAGTAGTAGTCCTCTCCCATGAGCTAGAGGTGGGGTCCCCTCCTGTGAGCTGGACTTGGAGCCTCTCCCTTTAAACTGGAGCTATGGTTCCCTACTGTGAAGCAGGGTTGCATTGCAGTCCATTCCCTTGCGCTGGAGCTACGTTGCACTCCTGTGAACTTGAATCTGTTGTCCCCTCCCTTGAAACTACAATGGTGTGGCATTTTTGTCTTGGGGATAATCAACAGCTATCTAATTTGACCCAAAGTCCACTCAGTGGGAGGGAATCCATGTATGATCCTATAAACATGGCCAAGTACACATGGGTTAATAGGTCATAATCATAAAAACAGTAGACATCTCAATGTGGATGGCAGGGTGGCGGGGGGCCAGGGAGGATACACAGGGTTCAGCCTTTAGAAGAAGTGTTACAGATAATCAATGGATGCTGATGGAGAGAGAATTAGTGTTCTTCAGAGATCAGTTCCCTGATAGATTATGTTATCCAAAGTGGTCAGTCCTAAACACATGTACACATGAGCACCATTATATTGACTCAGTGCATTATGTATGTATATGTATAAGTGTATTTATGAATATACAACAATAATAAAGTAGAAGATAAGGAATTACAGGGAGTAAGGGGCTCAAGGGGTGAGTTGGAGGGGGGAGTGAAAGAGTAGAAATGATGTGAATAGAGTGCCCATGTTTGATATTCTAAAACCTTAAAACTAAAAGTGCACTGAATTGCTGCAGGAATTTGCAACATATTCCGATAATCACATTTGTAAACTTCATAGGATTTAGAATTACCATGAGAAGAAGCCTCTTGTGATGTCTGTGAGTGAGTTGGGTTAATTGAGAAGGGAAGACCAACCCTTAATATGGGTGGTACTGTTAACGAGTTTGAGGTCTTAGACTGAATAGAATGAAGAACACAAGCTGAGCAACAACATACATGTATCTGCCTCTTAAGACAAATGTAACCAGTTGCTTCATGCTCCTGCTGCCACACCTTCCCCTATGCTATATATGGCACAATCAAACTGTGAACAAAAGCAAATTCATCTTTCTTAAGTTGTTTGCTCAGATATTTTGTCACAATAATGAGAAATGAGGCCATTGCTCTGATAAGGCTGATCACAGTTACTTTAGGCCTTTGGAACTGGTTTGGAAGTGAATGTAGAAGACTTTTGAACTTTGGAAAAGGAAATTACTGATATCCTGTAACCAGAGCTGAATGAACCATTTTTTAAACAAAACGAAACATTTATGTATGTGCATATGTATGTGTTGTGTGAGAGTGTGTGCACACGAGTGAGGTACCCAAAGATACCAGAAGAGGTGTCAAATACCCTATTGCTAGATTTATAGACATTTGAGTGCCACCTAACATTCATGGTAGGAACCAAACTCTAATCCTATGTATAAGCAGCATGTGCTGTTTAACATGGACCCATTCTCCCATCCATGAATGGCTCATTCTGTTGGAATTTTTGAAGACCATAATTATGAGAGAAACACAGACAGGGAGACCCAGGATATGAGGTACCAGAGAAAAACAAGAACTCTTTGAACAGGAATTGAGGCCATTTAAATTATAATCTGGCAGAGAATCTCACTATGCTGACGTACGAAGAACTTGATGGGTTGAATTTTAAAACAATAGTTTAATTTGATTAGCAGAGTAATTCTCAAGATAGGATAGCATCCCAACTTTTTAGTGGTTATTGATCACAGCTATATTCAGACCTACACTGAATGAGAGATATGAAAAATGTACAGTTTGGTATGGAAAGGTGTGTGAGGACATTTAAATCTACATATAAGTCAGGTTCAAAAGCAGCTATAATTGCTAATTTGATCAGTTCCTAAAGTCTCCTAAGAACGGCAATGTAGTAAATACATGACAATAATTTCAGAATAGAAATTATATATAAATACGTTCGAGGAATTCAAAGAGGTTATGAATAAAAGAATGAAAGAAGACTGACAAAATACAGTTGATTGAAATAAATAAAAGATTTCAAAACATGAAATTAGAATTCAATAAAGACACAAAAAATCTGAAGGAAAGTCAAACTGAAATAAAACTAGAAATAAAAACTCAAGATCTCATACAAGAAACTTTGATGAAAGAACAAAAAGGAAGTGGAAGAAATGGAATAGAAAATATCAAAACTTGAAGACAAATTTAGGGAAATGGATCACACATTCAGAAAAATGTCAAAACTAAAATAAGTCAGGAAAGCAAGACATCCAAGATCCTGGAGAAAGACCAAATGTACATATAATAGGCATAAATGAAAAAGCAGAATTCCAGGTCAAAAGGCCTAGGCCCAAGGGGGAGTAATGGGGACAAGGTGCGATGGCTCTAAACAGCTAAGCAGACTGGTTGTGAGCCCTGGAGCAGAGGGAATTGGGTTGATCCCAGTGCAGGAGGATAGGTGGCCCAGTGCATGGGATCTGGCTGCTCACCAAACTAGTCAGGTGCTCTGTGACAGAGGCTGCATGAAGGGGACTAGATCCAAGAAGGACAGATGAGGGACAGTTTGGGCCAGTTCTAACTATATAAGCAGATTAGATATGAGCCATGGAACCGCAGAATTGGCGCTGGTTCCGAAGCACAGGGTTGGTGACACAGTGGGTGTGATATGGTTTGCGTGCTGCACTAGTCACAGGCTTTGTGACAGAGGCAGTGGGAAGGGGTCTAGGCCCAAGGATCAAATTGTATCTTTTTATCTCATAATCATGCTTGGTTGGTTGAAAATAACTAAGAATAAATATTCAGACTGTGCTCTATAAAAGTGGGAAACAAAATTACTTTGAGAGATATGTCACACTGAGGTTTCAATGATTATTCTGAAGCAAAGTTTATAAATTTTAAGATAAGAGCTTATTTTTATAGTAGTTGGAATTAGTACTAATAATTTTTGTTCGTAGTTTAAATGAACCTAAATACACAGATTACAAAGAAAGTGAAAATTACTATGTAAATATTTTCTATAAACATAAAACTTAATAGTGTCACAGAAGTACATTTTAACTTAAATTTAGGAGACTAAATATCATTTTTGTTTTGATACAACAATACTGTGAGATGTAAAGAAATACAGGTACATGTACTTAATGAGTCAGTGTATGAACTCTTATTCCTTGTGATGCCAAGCAAAATGGTTACATTTTCCTCATATAGAGGTCAACATACTTTTGAAATTTTTTGAATTATATTAATTACTTAGTTTATGTACATGTTTCTGTGCTTTCTGAAAATTCTGGTTCCAGACGTATGTGTATAGAACCACATACACATACACACACTCACACAACACACACACACACACACACACACACACACACACAAATATATCTTCTACCAAGCACACTGATAGCCTCTGTTATGTATAGATTATATATAAAATTTCTGGAGAGTTATGTTTTCTATGCCAAATACATTATTGCTGAATGCTGAGTTCTTATTGGAGTCCATAAATAATCGATTAGTCCTACTAATAATTAAAAGATTAAGCAAGGAATGGAGTAAGAGAGGAAGGAGAGGAAGAGGTAATGTATGGGTTACACAAATACATAATGAAAAAGCCATGTGGAAATCCCTAGTTAGTAAGGTAATTTCAAAAATCAAATAAAATAAAGTTTGAATGAAATTTCCCCATAGAGTTGGACAATTTCACTCTCAGGAAACATGGGCTGTTAAATGAAAACCACAGTACGAGCAACAGGATATGTCCTTATGAGTTATTGGTCAAGGGAACCCCAGAGGACAACACAGGTTATTGCCTTGCCCTTGATCACCTACCATAACCACATGGCTAAGACCCTATTGCTGAAGACAACACACACTTTGGTTGGAGGACATAGGACATCTATTTCAAACAAACCATGAAAGTCCCCCCTGCTAGCTAGCTTTCACAGTACTTGAAAGCGTCTTGCAGATTGCTGGGGAAGAAAACACATCAATGACCTTACCCAGTGCTACTGCTATAAAAGTGGCAAAACAGAGTTGTGGATAACTAAATAGTTATGATTGAATTTGACGTCTTTTCCATATGAGAGAATTTCACGCTCAGTACTACAATTCTTGTCAAAAACCCATGGTTACAGGGAATCATAAGTCCTAGCGCAGAACCTACTATCATTACTGTGTTAAAAAGTCATGCTCTTAAATGGCCTCATAAATATACTCATAGATCTATGCTTCACCCAATCTTTTTCAGAGAAACTTATTTTTTTTCAGTGCACATTAGTCAATAGAGATATGCAAAACTGGTCAAAGAGCTGAGAGCACTGCCTGATCTCACGGAGGACCCTGGTTCAATTTCCAGCACCCACATGACTGCTAACAACCATCTGTAACTCCAGCTCCAGGGTATCTGGTGCCCACTTCTGTTCTCTGAGGGCACTGAATGACACACGTGCACTTACATAAATGCAGGCAATACACTCATACATGTAAAATAATTTTTTTAGAGAAAGACATAACACAAATCAAGTCAGCCCAAACCCGAGCATAGATGAGATAGTTGAATTCCAGGTCACACTTCATACCAAGAAGCTATTGGTAATTGACAATGCTTGGGGAAGGAAGAATCATTCTCCTTTGAGGATATGATAACTGTTAGATTTCCCATGATCCAGTGGATGGCCACATGCCCATTCACATATTGGGTGCACTAACTGGACTTAGTGAATTATCCAAAAAAAAATCAGTTAACAACAAAGATTCTATATGAATGGCAATCTGTGAATAAAGTTTATTCGTCCAACCTGACCTCTTTATACATATTAATTTTGGTTACAAAACATATATCAAATATATATGACTTGTATGTGTAACTCCTGTCTCATCATCAGCATATCCATAAATGAATGAATGAATAAATAAAAATACTGAGGCCACTGTAATGGAAAATGTATAAATAACACTACAAAATTAAAATATATATTTTGGCAACTATATTTGAGAAAGGAAATAAATTCCTTAGGTATTTTCACTGTGGTATGATGATTTAACCATGGCAAAGTGATTTCCATGCTACCAAGACAGTACTCATGGGAAGGTTCTAGTCAAGTATTTCTCTCTACCACTGTCAAATAAAAGCTGGAATATTCAGCCCTTTCTGGAAATAAAATGGCAACTGCTTCCTAAAGCACCCTTTCTCCTCATAAGAATGAGTAAACAAGCTCTTTCTGAGTAGATATAGTGTTATAACTGGGTGTACTGGTGTGAAAGCTCAGAAATTTCTGAGCTGCTGTTTAGGTTACTGGAGGCAGCCTTCGTGTCTGCCCTTTAACTACCATATGGAAGGGACCAAGAAAATATGGCATTAAGCAGCCACTCCAATACTGTGATAAAAATGTCTTGAGAGGAATAAAGAGCTTCCTTCACATTTTATTATCCTTTCCCCACATGGTTCTCTGATGGGCGTTTCCTCCTTTATTTACTCAGTTGATTATTTACTGTGAGTTTGTATGGCTTACCTATGCCTGGTTCACTTTGTTCCTAGAACTATAATTATTAGGATGCAGCACATTGCGGAAGTGCACATTGTGGAAGTCAGAATACTTGATATGTACACACTGTCCAAAAGGAACTTGAAGATCTGCAGTTATGGATAGAGCAGGTCAGGAAGGATAGGATTGGGAAACATTTCCTGAAACTAATGGTGGGTTTTGTCTCTTTGTTCCAGTAGTTACCTGGAAACCTGGTTTCCAAGAAACTTGTATCAGGGAATGTATGGCCCATACATCTCTGCCAGGGGGTAACAAAAAGCTATCTTTCTCCCTCCCAGAAAACAATTCATGCCCCATGTGGTGGTTTGAATAAGACTGTCCCCCATAGGCTCCAAGTATTTGAACACTTGGTCATCAGATTGTGGTGCTGTTCGGCGAGGCTCATGGAATCTTTAGCAGGTATGGTCAAGCTAGAGGAAGCACATTCCCGGAGTGGGCTTTAAGAGTACTTAAGCCTTTCCAGATTTCCAGTCAATCTTTTCTTACTGGGTTTGACTGAAGATGTAGTTGCTCAGTTTCTTCTTAGGCTATCTCTTTTGCCATACCTCTATCTCAAGTTGGAAGCAGGACTTGGAAATGTGCAAGATTCTACTACATGGTAATGGGTTTGAAGGTATGAAGGGGTCTGGGAGAGCAGCTGAGGATTGCCAGTTTGAGAGGCCAAGAAAGTCCATGGGTGACAGTACAGCCACAGTTTCAGTAAAGGCACCAGCATTGGGGATACCAGAACCATGGGATAACCAGCAAGGGTAGTAGCAGGCATTGGAATTGAACCAGTCTGAGCCTATGAGACAAGGTTTGTGTGCTGTGGATGGCAAAGTCAAAGAATTGGAGCATCTGAAACCCTTTGGAGCCCTGAAGATTGTGAGTGGATTCCAGATGTCCAACACTGAGCTACATTGCTTGACTTTGATTGTACTTAAGTGTACCCACTTCTTTCCTTTTGAAACAAGGAAGCTTGTAAGTTATTTTTATTTTTTACAGAAACCCACAGTTTATAGTCTTTGGGTTACTTTAAAGAGACATTGAGCTTTTCAAGTGTTTGAAGGTCTAAGGACTGTGAGACATTTAAAATTTTACTGTTTAATACTATAATATGAATGTGTGATATTTGAGATAAGAAACAGAAAGATTGTAGTTTAATAGTGATGTGTTTATATGTCAAGTTGGCAAGGGGCCAAATTTGCTGGATAGCATCACTTATCATATTGAAACACTTTGGTAAAGGGAACCTCAATTGAGGAATTTCCTCCATTGAATTGGCCTATGGCCAGGTCTGTGTGACAATTTCTTAACTGTTGAGTGATATGAGGGCCCATGCCACTGTGGGATATAAAACCACTGCAGAAGTTTTCCTGTGTTGTTGAAAAAAACAGGCTAAGATTCCCAACCCCACCACATTCTGCATCCCCGGGTGGCAAAGCCACCAGCTTCCTGGGGTCAGCGCCTTTCCTGGGAAAGGTCAGCAGTGCTCACCATGCCTGGACTCCCCCAGCCTCATTCACCCTCTCAGGTCTATCACACCATCTCTCTCCTAGCCTGGGCACTGGCCTATTTCTTGTCTTGGAACCCCAGAACCCTTGACTGAACTCTTGTCCCAAAATTCCCACTGCTTCCTGATCTTTTGCATCCATACTAAACCAATTCCTCCCTGTAGTTCCCAGGATCACTTGGGCCCTCTTCCTGTCCCCAACTTCCTCTGCATCCCTGGGTGGCACAGCCACCAGCTTCCTGGGGTCATCATCTTTCCAGAGTAAGATCATTTGTGCCCACCGGGCCTTGAATCCCCCAGCCTCATTCACCCTCCATGCTCCCCAGCCCCATCTCTCCTGCTAGGGTGAATATTGGCCTATTTCTTGTCTTGCCACCCCAGACACTTGGACTGACTTCTTAGTCCAGAATCCCCACTTCTTCTTGATCCTTTGCATACAAACCAACCAAATTCCTCCTGATAGCCCTCAGAAACCTTCAGGGCCTAGTCCCATCCCCACCTCCCTTTGCATCCCTGGACTGCATAGGCACCAGCTTCCGGGAGCCACCATCTTTCCTGGGTAGGTCTGGCAGTGCCCACTGTGCCTTGACTCCCCCAGCCTCATTCACCCTTCCAGCTCCCCTGCCCCATCTCTCCTCCTAGCCTGGGAACTGGGCCATTGCTTGTCTTGGCACCCCAGACGTCTGTACTGAACTTTTGGGCAAGAATCCCCACTGCTTCCTGAGCCTTTGCATCCAGACCAACCCAATTCTTTCCTGTAGTCGCCAGGAGCCCTCAGGGCCTCTTCCCACTCCCACCTCCCTCTGCATTCATTGGTGGCACAGCCAACAGCTTCCTGGAGCCAGCATCTGTTTTAGGACCTGGTCCAGGCCAGCTGAGCCCCCAAATTCCTGAGACCAGCATCTTTTCTGGAGAGATCCAGACCTTAGGAGAAAGACGGAGAGTATATGATCCAAATCCAACTTGAGCATCTGTGGGACTTCCTGAGCAGCAAAGCAAAAGCAATTTGGCCAGTCAAATATCAATCAAAAGAGAGAACCTGAATCCTAGACCAACCAGATTTTCATGCCCAAGAAGTAAACCACAAAGGCACAAAAAGTTGGCTAGGAGAAGCAGATTTAAACAACAAAGGAAGGCTTGAATTTCACACAAGAATCAGAAATTACAAAAGAAATCCACATGTCAAAGTCACAGAGAAAAAATGGTAACATGAAAAACAAAAATAATATGCCCCCCAAAATTACCATCAGTCCTGTAGAGGAGTACAATGAGAACCCCCTAGAGAGAACACTGGACGTGGAAATCAAAAGAACATTTATAAACATAACAAAAGATTTCAGTGAATTTAAAGAACACACAAAGAAATCAAAGAACTGAAAGAAGATAGGGACAAACTTCTGAATGAATTCAAAAATTAATCAGAAATATTGAAGAATACTCAGGATGAAATGAAGAAGGAAGTGAAGTACTCAGTAAACCAATTAGAATAACAGGAGAAAGCCTCACTAATAGGATGAATGAAATGGAAAACAGAATATCAAGACTACAAGATAAAGTGGATGAATTAGAACACTCAAGCAAAGATTATGTAAAATTTAAGAAAACACAAGAATGGAATATGCAGGAATTGTGTGACACCACAAAAAGACCAAACTTCTGAATCATAGGCACACAGGAAGGAGAAGAATCTCAGAATAATGGAATAGACCACATTTTTCAACAGGACTGTAGAAGAAAATTTCCCAAAATTAAAGAAAGACATGCCCATACAAACACAAGAAGCGTATTGAACACCAACTAGACAGGACTAGAAAAGAAACTCTCCACAGCACATCATAGTAAAAACACTTAAATGTTCAGAGCAAAGAGAGAATGCTGAAAGATACAAAAGAAAAACAACAAGTCACATATAAAGGAAAACTCAACAGAATTACAGCTGATTTTTCAGTGAAAACTATGAAAGCCAGAAGATCCTGGACCAAAGTATTCTGAGTTCTAAATGACCACAGTTTCCAACCCAGATTACTTTACCCAGCCAAAATATCTATTATAGTCGAAGGCGAAAGAAAAATTCCATGACATAGACGTGAGGAAAGAATTTATGTCCACAAAACCAGCCCTTCATAGAGTTTTGAAGCCATATAAAAAGCTGAAGAAAGGAACGACTGTACCCAAGGGGTTATGGAAAGAAACTTAATGAAGGTATAACTATGGAAAGGCATAGCTACACCAAGAATGTGAACATAAATAAAAATGACAGCGATCAATACACATTTCATTAATAACTTTAAGAATCAATGGACTGAACTCCCCAATCAAAAGACACAGACAGGTTGAATGGACTAAGAAACAAAACCCAACTGTTTGTTGTCTGCAAGAAACTCACCTCACTTTCAAGGACAGGCACTACCTTAAGGTGAAAGGATGGAAGAAAATATGCCAAGCAAATGGCACTAAGAAAAAGGCAGGACTTACATTTCTAATATCTGATAAAATAGACTTTAAACTAAAACTAATCAGAATAGACAAAGAGGGCCACTTCATTACGATCAAAGTAACAATTGACTAGGAAGATATTATAATCATGAACATATATTCACCAAACTCTGGTGCATGCAACTTCATAAAATCCGTACTACAGGACCTTAAGACCCACATTAATTCCAACCCATTAATAGAAGGGGATTTCAGTACCCAATTGTCTCAATTAGATAGGTCAACAAGACAGAGAATTAGCAGAGAGACATCTAAATTAAACAATACCATACAACAAATGGGCCTAAGAGACATCTAACAAGCATTCCACCCAAGCACCAAAGAATATACTTTCTAATCAGAGCCCCAGGAACCTTCTACAAAATCAACCATATACTGGGGCACAAAACAAACCTCAACAAATACAAAAAGATTAAAATAATTCCATGCGTTCTATCAGACCACAATGCAATAAAGATTAAAATCAACACTCGAAGAAAATCCCAGTAACCACATGAACACACGGAGATTAAACAACACAGTCCTGAATGATGAATGGGTCAAAGGAGAAATTAAGAAAGAAATAAAATTATTCTTGGAACTAAATGAAAAGGACAATAGAACACAAGAAAACCTCTGTGACATGTTGAAACAGTCCTTTGAGGGAAGTTGAGTTCTACATGCTTACATTAAAAAATCAGAAAGAACACAAATAAATGACTTAACAGTGCAATTCAAGACACTTGAAAAGGAACAAGAAATGAAACACAAACCCAGGAGACAAGAAGTAACAGAAATCAAAGCAGAAATTGATGAAATAGAAACAAAGAAAACAATACAAAGAACCAACAAATCCAATAGCTGGTTCTTTGAAAAGATAAACATGATTGACAGACCACTATCACAGTTAACCAAAAGAAAGAGCACCTCCAAATCAAGAAAATCAGAGATGAAAAGAGAACATCATTAATATATA
>NW_008355363.1:6758346-6778887 GCF_000622305.1 Nannospalax galili | reverse complement strand
TATATATATATATATATAACTAAGTATTCCATTTAGTCTCACTGCACAGATATTCTGCAATAGCTTGACTGAAAATGATTTCTGGTGGCTGGAGAGATGGCTCAGCAGGTAAGAGCACTGACTATGGTTAAGAGCTCTGGCAGAGGACCCGGGTTCTACTCCCAACTCCAACATGACAGCTAAAAATTATCTGTAACTCCAGTTTCAGGTAATCCAACACCCTCTTTTGACTTCTGCAGGCATCACATGACATGGTGCCCTTACTACTAGTTCCTTCATAGTCCTACTATATTTAAAGTCAGGGTGCCAAGTGTTTTCTGTTCATTTCTTTTTGGTTTTGTTGTTTTCTTTCTTTTTTAGTGTCAGTTACCACCTAAAGTTCTACTGCTAATTAGATTATGTGTTGCATCCAAATCCACCAACTCCAATTTATTTCCCTTATTTCATTTTAGCTCATTGCACAAGTCGTGCTAATTTTCCAGAAGTAGCTTCAGTATACTGCCAGTCAGGATACAGCATTCAGACCATACTCCGGATCAGTTTCAGTTGGAGATCCCAAACCTGGCACCCATCAGGAGCTCAACTTGTCCTGTGTTTTCCTGCATTATACCTACACACCCACTGTCCCTTTTTTTTTTTTATTCTTACACAAGTGTTTTTACCCTGAGGTTCAGGCTAGCTGTGGGTATAAGGAGATTTTGTCTTTGTCTAAAAAAATGTATACTAAATCATTTCTGGGATGATCATTGGATATTAACATGTGTCTCTTACTGTGGAAATTTCAGGATGTTCTATGCATTGTCAGCTTTTATTTACAATTATTCCCCGTGTGGAGTGAAGTGTCTAGGTTTATACATTCCGGATATTTCTTTCTTTTTGTTTTTAAAATGTAGTGTTAATGAACTATCTTTTAGGAGTCTTACATAATTATTTTTAATCACTATTACTCCCCTCTTCCCCATTTGCATATGATTTATACAGTAATGTCAGAAAACCAATTTTCCTATCAACTAGTATCTCTATTTAAACTTTTTTGGTTGTGGATGTTTTCCCTGCTAGTCAAGAATTCTACCACGGTTCTACATCCTTAGTCCAAAGAGGCCTTTGCTATTCATGCCTAGAGGTCTAGGCCCCCAATCTAAGCAGTGTGTTTTTTTTTTTTTTTTGACTTGAAGCTAGAAATATACATAAATTCTTGAAGTGCTTCATAGCCTCTGTTCTTCCAATGCTAAATAACAGTTTGGGCAGTCTCATTACATACCTTTCTTAGAAAAGCATTTATCCCCCTTTTCATTACTGGTATCTAATAGAATTTTTAAAAATTTATCTTCACTGTCCACATAGAATAATATTGGTTTCAACATGTTATTTTCTACTTAGCATTGTGCTTGTGACATTTCTTTATAAGCACTGGGATCTGGATTTATGTCATTTTCAATTAAACTTACAGGTATATTTTAAATAGCAATAAATATATTCAGTCAAATTTTACCATAATTTCTATCTTTTCCTTCTAAGTGATGGAAACAACTTAAGTGCTCTTCAGCTGATGAGTGTTTAGCAAAATTGTGGTACATTTAGAAAAAGATGTTCTAATCAGCAATAAAGACAGAGGAAATAAAGAAATATGCAGGTATTGAATAGATCTAGAAAATGTTCTACTAAGTGAAGGAACAAAGACTGGCAAAACAAAAGACTTGTTCTTCCTCATTTGTGGATCCAAATACTAAATTCTTATAAATGAGTGCATATCCTGATGCAACTGCAGGAACCAGGACTCTTAAGGGATCCAGAGAGGTAAAGGGAAAGAAGGAATCCAAGAGAGAATAATAGTAAGATAACAATGTTACTATGGGATAAATACGTAAAAAGGGGGTAGTTATAGAGGAGGGGGAGGAGCAGGGCTATACAAAGAACTATCAGAATAAAGGGGAAAGAATTATTCAGACACACAGATAAAAGATTTTTTTAAAAGCCTTAACTCTTTGGCGATGGAAGAAAGCCCTTCCAGAAGGCAGACGGTTGATAAATGAAAATCCCAGTGCCAGAGGTGGGTTGCTCCCCTATGAGCTGGTCGTCTGAGAGGCCACAGAGGTCTCCTAAATAAAAAAGGCCATTGCCAACAATGTTGGTTGTACATGAGAAGTGGAGGGAAAAACCCTATTGCTGAAGACATTGCATGATGTGAGTGAGTGTGGGAGAGGGAGAAATCAAGGTTGAACTAAGCTGAAAACTCCCTGCCACTGGATGGGTGGCTTTCATGGTGCCAAAAGATGATATGCAGTTAGCTGGGGGAGAATCATCTCCTATATTTCTGCTCAATGACAGACACTATGTGTTGCACTGTCAACAAACCAAACAAGATATTGCTGCTGGTGCAATAGTGGACCATCTAGTGTATGTACAGGAAGCAAAATTTCAATTGGATATAATGTCCACCCCTAGGTGTGGAACACGCATTTGGTACTGCAGACCGGGCCAATCCCCTGTGGCAGGGTAGGGTATTGGCCCCAGTGGGAAGTCTCTGCAATTGTTTTGTTGATTGGATATGATGTACCTGATAATGTATTGTCCAAGCATTTGTGTTTACATCCTTAGGTTAACTTGTTATAGCAACCATTGTTTAGATGTTGTTGCTGCTTGCTGGTTGTGTTTTTATAGTAGAGGGAATCCCACTGAAATGCACCAACAGTCCACGGAAAACGGACTATGCAGGGAGCTGAAAGTTCAGTGCCTTGCCACAATGGGAAGAAGATCATCCCACATGTACCACCCCCTCCAAGGCTCAGGGAATTTTGTGGTAGAATTTGTCAGAAAAAATGTAAGAGCTGGAAGAAGGGGAGGAGTGTTAACTGGAAGTGTCCTCCTACCACTATGCTGGAAATCTATAATTAGACCTCCTTCCTATGCTCATCAAGTAGTTGAGGGGGGAGTCAGTTACCCCTCTCTCCCAATCAGTCAATCTTAACTGCTGTGGGGGAGGGGCTAAGAATATATGACCAGAAAATGCCATGAGGCACCTCTCTAACTATTTTGGGCATGTGTCCAAAGCCCGTGTATCTATATTTGAGTGTGAACTTTCCAGCACGGCTGTAAAAAGGGGGTGCCAACTCTTTTGTAAATGAACCCCACCCTATGCTCTGTCATCAAGTGCAATAAACGAGTTAGGATTTTTTAAAATTATGTTTATCTTTATATTTTACATGTAAGTATGTACTGCTTGCATGTAAGTAGTTACATCCATGTCACGCAATCTCCACAGACGTCAGAAGAAGGTTTTAGAGGACCTGGAACTGTAACTATAGATGGTTGTTATCTACCATGTGGGTGCTGAGAATTCATCCCAGGTCCTCTGCAAGACCACTCAGTACTCTTAACTGCTGAGCCATCTCTTCAGCCCAAAAGGTGATCTTCCTTAAGGGAGAGACCCCAGATACGGTGACTGGAATCCAGCGGATGATCTTGCACTGAAGGGATGTCTGGGTACATTAATTTGGCTTGAAAGTCCTTAAAATATATGACAGAATGCAAAATCCGTTGAGGCGATATGGGAGGTGTGATTGCGAGAGAGGGTATAAAGATGGTTAAGATATTTTGTATGAAATGCATAAAAATTCAATAAAAATATAAATAATGAAAAAAAATTATTGAGCTTTTGTAATTTCATACAACAATTCTTAATCAAATTTGGACCTCCTCCCCTATCCATGCCTCCCCCACTCACTCAATGGACCTCATGTATTCTGCCATACATATCAAATGCTATCCAGTCAAGCATTTGTTCTTGAATGTATTTTGATCATTCTGAGAATTGTTAGGTTGTATTTAATGTGCATCTTCTGGAATTTCTTCCATAGATTTTTTTAAATTTATATTCTTCTTGTTTATTGTAAAAAACCATGAGACTCTTGTGAACTTTTAAATCTTAGCATTAGTTAATGAAAAAGTACCAACATACCATATTCAGGATATGCCAACAATTTTGCTCAACATTTATTACTGTCTTGTTTAATGAAAAACAGCATGGATATACACTTGGCAAATATTTAATACATCCTCTAGTGATTTTCTGTTATAACTTAAAGTGTTTTTACCACTAAAAGAAATCTAAGATAGAGTTACAAGAGTATACAGAAAAGCAATACCTGCTTACAAACATTGTATACACCCATGAAAAAAATTACACTTGCTCCTTATCCCTGATACAAAGCACTTCAAGGCACCTGCAAAATATGTCCATGTAAACAGAAGTACTGTGCTTCATTTAAACAATGTGAATGACTTGTACACAGTATTACATAGACATAATGAAATCCATGATTGGGACAACTAAAAGGCATGTAAAGAATCACAACTTGTTTCTCTTATTATAAATAGAAAAATAGACTATGTAATCTCCTGTAGGAAGTATAAAAACCCCATTGACGTTTCATATTGGAAATTCACCACGTTACATGAGTAAGCACAAAATCAGAATGTTTAGGAGTGATGAGGAATTAAAATCAATGTTATTTGAATTTCTGAATACCTACTATGAAAATCCAGCAGTCCTAATAGTCTAGACTGTTTGTAGCACTGTGCAAAACATTTTAGAAAACCATAAAGGTACATAATTCCTGTCCATTTTTAAATGAGGTTCACTTAGTAGTAATAAATAGAAACGTTTCAATTATTGGCTAATTATTTGTTTCACATAGTAAGAAATAGTTGGTATTATTTTAGTACCTGCCACGTACACAGAGTACATGTTAACACAAGACTATCAAACAACTCCAGCATCTTGCTGTCTACCCTAAAAGTGAATTTCTGAACTTCTTCCACATCACCATCTTGAAGATAAGGTTGATAAAATTGGAAAAGTGATAAATACTGACAAAAATTCAATCCCTTCTTCGAGTGGCAATGTAAAATGGTCTACTGTGTCCTCAAGTACCTCCTGGCTCAGCAAAATAATATCTTCCTCCACAAGGCATAAACTAGCTGTGGGAAGGCCAAAGGCACTAAGGGAAGACACAGTTTCTATCTCTAAGCAACTCTCATACACACACAGTGCTGGGAGCATATAGAGGTAGGAGTGTGACTAGAACAAAGGGAACCCTGACTAACCTCAGCCACCAACAACCAGAGAGACCAAACTGAGGGTAAGTTACTTACATATATATGGAAACCAGCACATCTGCCTCTTTACCACTGTGGATCTTAGAATTCCCTTCAGCGATAGTAAAGGGATAGTGGAATAGCTAGCATTATGCATCATATAGACCCAACAAAAATATTCATAAGCCTGCATTTTAAAACTACAGGTCAAAGTGACTCTCCAAGGACGATCTCTTTCTTCACAAATGAAATGTAGCATACAAAAAGCAAGAGTGACAGTTCATTCAAATACAAAAGCTCATATACAGAAACCCTACTTTTTCCTTTCAACCACTTAGCTTCCTACAGTTGGCTCTACCACATAACTGTTCTTTACTAAAAATCAAACCACTAGAGTAAACTAGAAGTAACATTAAAATACTTCAGTTAGCAAAGTGAGTTTCTATACCTTAAGAACTGGATTGAAACTGCAGCACTGGGAAAAAGCTGAGGAGCACCATTCTCAGACAGGGTTTTCTTCTGCCCAAGCATCAACAACACCCCACCAGCCACTTGCTGTGCACACCTTGCATCCCATCTCAGCCTCTTCCTTTTCTTCAATGCAATTTTAATACTCCATTTGTAGAGCCTTTCATACATTCTGATTGATCTGTTCTTGTTCCATCCAAGCTATTTTTCTCTTGAATCTATGGCCTCCTGTATTAAAGGCAAGTCCTCTACTACTCAGCTATCACCCTAGCTATCAAGCTATTGCTTTATACTGTGTATAGTCACAATTATTTTAATACAGCGTTATGTGATTAACCATGATTGATTTTTATCTGTAAATCTGTATTCGGTTAATAAGTCTTTAGCATCCTATAATTGGCCTATCAAATATGTTCCTCAGGGCTGGAATTTTCACTGTGAAGTCAGATTCCTCACCATATGAGTTTCCCAGGTAAACTTTCAGTACACCATGCTTAATAGTCAACTTTGAACTCTGGAAATTTACTTTATCAAGGTATGATACATTTAGCCTTCTGTCCACTTTCTTTGGAGTTAGCATTTTATACTGTATATCGCATATGTTTGGTTTTTTTTTTTTCAACAGGTTTCTCAATGCCATTTTCACCAATGTCTTCAGAAGCTATAGATCTCATGAATTGCAAATTCCTGAAATTTCACTGTCCTTGAATGCAGAATACTCTGGCAGAATCTGAATAAAAAGGAAATACATCCGATTCCAGTTCATTCTTTATATTTAATGCCAAGGTTTGTGCCTGCTCATATCACATCCCCTCTGGTTCAGGGATGGAGGTCTTTCAATACCCATGTTCTGAATAGTCATTGTGCCTCAAAAGTACTTTTTTAACTACACCCATTAACTTCTGAATTGGGTCAGTGTAAAAAATAACAGAATCTACTTCAATGTTCAGATGAGTGTGTCCTTGTCAACATAAACAGCTCCCATTTCTCCTACAACTTGGATGTTACCTTACCCAATAAGGACACACAAAACAATTCCCTAGCAGGACGGACAGTTTAATAAAATGGGCTACCGGTTACAAAACTCAGTCACTTAAAAGTGCCTGAATAGCTTGGCATCCAGCTACTAACTGATGCCCACGTGCTTCCCAATTGGTTTTCAGGGAAACAGGGCAATGCACCTCTGGTTCAAGGTAGGAGTAGTGCTGCTCAGCATGGGGCATGACTCAGCATAGGTCACTGTTTTCAGGCAGGATGTGACCTTAGTGGCTCTGCCAGCAGGCTGTTGGTGGCCACCTTCATCCATGATGCTGTGTAGTGTCCCTCTGAATTTTTATCAATATTAGGTTTATTCACGGCTTTAGGAAATTTCATTAGGGTACTATATTTCCTTTACTAAAATAGGCCGGTGGTGAGCATATCATATCTTCTAGAGACTTTTTATTTTGTTTTGTTTTTTTAGTGCAATTGTAATGGTTTAATTTTCAGGAATGTTTTATATTATTACCTCTAAATGATTTACTTGCAATCCATTTATTAAAATACAGTTCTTATTTTAATAATTTAATTCCTTATTTGGATGTTTTTACTTTCGGCTTTGAATTTATGTCACTATCCAGTTTTAATATCTATGCCCTAAACTTGATTCTACCACTGAGAACATGTGGCCATCCTGGTTGGCTATTGCATTGTGATGTCAGAGATGCCTCAGGATTCTGTTGTTGCTGTAGTCTTTCATATTGCCTTAGTGAGCCCTGGCTGAGGCTAAGCTGAAAGTTAATCCTTTCTGGGTTACATGTTCTTTAGACTTCCATCAGTTCTATTTTCTCGAGGAGTAACATTTCTTGACTTTTAAGAGTTTCAAGAGATAAAGTTTTGAGGTAACTGCTCATTTCTTCTGAAATTTCCTTTTTATCCTCTGTACTTATGATCTCTTGTCCTATGTACTTACCATTCTACTACTAATGCTCACTTCAAACTCCTCCTTATCTTACCCTTCACAACTTCTTCATATTTACTTATGAGAACACATTCTCTTCCCTTTCTGTTAAAGTTTGATGCCTTGGGTCATTCTGGAACTGGGAAGTTTTTACTAACTTTGTTTTCTTTTTTGTTGTGAAGTAAGAATCGTCTCAAAATTTCATGTGTGCTGGTTTCACTCATGAGAACAGAACCCTAGTGGCTACGAAGCATATTCTGGTAAGTTTCCTTTTTATGTTACCCCTTGGAATTATTTAGAGAATTTACATTGTCCTTGTCTATGGGTAATTCCAAAAGATTATGTCCAAATATTGTTTTATTTCTCTTAATATTCTGCTTATGGCTTCGTTATTTGACTGGTGACTTCAAGTCTGAATAAAAATAATCTGTATTCAGTGCACTTGCAATAACTTGCTTTAAACACTACTTTATGAAATCTTGTTTAGTTTACAGTGCTTGAAAATATTAAGTACATCTTGATGATCAGATTTTCTTTTATATCCTGTTATTTATGAGTCTTTTCTCTTACTGGTTCTGAAAGAGTCATATTCATCAGTGGTCTTTTTCTCCATCTTAGTCTAGCCAAGTACTGTGTGTATGTAGAATGGTCAGCAGGCTTTTCCACTAAGAAGTCAAGACCCTTGGCATACTGGGGAGCTTGTCATGTTCTCAGTGTTTTACTTCCAGCTTGCATAAATCTTATTGTTACAACTTTCGACCCACTGTAGTTTTACCTTTTCCATGTTTTGGTGAGTTTCTACTTTGCCCTTTGTTGTACATTGATTTTCTGTTGCTGTGATAGACACCATGTTCAAAAACAACTTGAGGGAGGAAAGGGTTTATTTTCAGTTAACACTTTCAGGCAACAGCCCATCACTGAGGGGATTCAGGAAATCAAGTCAGAAACCTGGAGCAGAAAGCATGAAGGAAGGCTGCTTTCTGGCTTGCTCTCAGGCTCGCATTCCTCCAAATTTCTCATACAGCTCAGGACCACCTACACATTGGTGGTACTGCCCACAGTGGGCCGGACATTCCTGCATTAATTAGCAATTGAGAAAATTCCACACAAATATGCTCACCAGAAAATCTGTTCATGAAAATCGTTCAGTTGAGGGATCCTCCTCTCAGGTGATTCTGGTTGTGTCTAGTGCCAAGGAAAAAACAAAACAAAACAAAAAAACCATAAACAAACAAACAAACAAACAAAAAAACCTGATTTGTTCATAAAGGGTATTTCATAGCGTAATGCTATCTTTCCTTTGCAGTATCCTTGTGGATTTTATAATATTGCCTTATGTGCACCTTCAGCTCCAAATTTCTTTCTTATGAAAAATTCATACTGTCATGGTCTACTTTTCATCAGTTTCTTTTTTAAAAGAACTATTTTATTTATTATTTTAATTTTATTTGTGTGTGTGTATTGCCTGCATGTAGGTTAGTGCACCTGTGTCATGCAATTCCTGTGGAGGACAGAAGAGTCTGTTGGATCCCCTGGAACTGGAGTTATGGACAGTTGTTAGCTGCCATGTAGGTGCTTGGGTTCGAACCCGGGTCTTCTGCAAGAACGGCTGGTGTTCTTAACGGCTGACACATCTCCCCAGCCTTCATCAGTTTCTTAAAAACAAACAAAAAAAAAAGACGAAGCATTTTATTATTTTTATGCTACGTGTATGAGTGTGTTGCGTGCGTATACTTAAATGCTCCCATGTTGTGAAATGTCCTGGGACGTCAGAAGTGGGCAACAGATCCCCCAGAACTGGAGTGATGGATGCTTGTTTGCTGCCATGTGGGGGCTGGAAATCGAACCCTGGTCCTCTGCAAGAACAGACAGTGCTCTAAACCACTGAGCCATGTCCCCTTTCTTCAGTTTCTTAAAATCCTTACACTTACTTCCATTTCTTGAAGTTATTTTCAATTTACTCCTGTTCTGCTTATATTGGTCTTGCAACATCTTTGTAACTATTAAATTGTTTATACCCATTTTGGATTTATAGCTAAGAATTCTGCAGTTAAGCCCGTCCTAGTACTTAGAATTGGTTTAACATGGTTAATTTGTTTTCAAAGCGAAATGAGAATCCTTTGAACTTCTGACTTGACTAGGTATCCTTCCATCACAAAATAGCAGTCATCTTATGTCAGTCTTAAAGATTACCCACAGCAGGCCACCTATTTTGTCATTCACAACTTTTATACATGTGCCAGTTCATGTACGTATTAGTTTATTCTAATTATTCTTTTCTAGTCACTATGCAATCAATCCTTGCAAAGTATACATGTATTAATTTCTTATGGTCACCATACTGAAGCATACATAATTGCTACTTACACCAATTTATTACTACTACTATGATTATTACTATTTAATGATATACATTTAATTAATATCATGAATATTCTGTATAAAAATAGACCATGAAAATGTACTTATACACTAATTTAATTTAGAGCAATTCCAAATTTGTTAGTGTTTTTGTTTCAAGTTGTAATGCCCATGACATGTCTACCTGAAATTTCTCATGTCTATCTGAATTTTCTTGACCCCCATACCCGAAAATTTGCAAAATATTTTGCAAAATTTTGATCATCTATATGTCATAAATTATCAAGTTCATCCAGGTAATGTGTGATAATTCTGGATTACTTCCTCTCAAATGATGATCACAAATTGAATATATTAAAAAGTCTTATAAAATCCTGGTGGCTGGGGGATGGAGCTATTGGCTCAGCCATGTTTAATGTTCCTCTTTTTTCAACAGCTAGGAAATGAAAACAACCTAAATGCCCATCCAATGATGAGTAGATGAGAATGTTTCTAATTTAAACAATAAAATTCTATTCAGCAGGAAAGAAAAAATAATATCATGTTTTTTAGGTACATTAAGATGACCCAACAGTTAAGAGCACTGACTGCTCTTGCAGAGGACTCAGGCTCAGTCTCCAACACCCACATGGCTGCTAACAACCATCCCTAGCTCCAGCTCCACTGGATCTGACACCCTCTTCTGACCTATGTGTGTACTACATGCCATGGGTACACTTACATACATGCAGGCAATACATTCCTATACATGAAATAAAAACATCATGTATTTAGCCAGGTTTGGTGGTACACACTTCAATTCCAGCACTGAGGCAGCAGAGATGGGCAGATCTCTCTAAGATTAAGAACACCCTTGTGTATATAATGAGGTCCAGGCCAGCTGTGGGTATAAGGAGACGGTGTCTTTGTCTAAAAAACAGTAAATTAAATAATTTCTGGGATGATCATTAGATTTTAACATGAACCTCTTACTGTGGAAATTTCAGCATGTTCTATGCATTGTCAGCTTTTATTAACAATTACTCCCTGTGTGGAGAAAAGTATCTAGATTTATACATTCTGAATATATTCTTTAAAAAAAAAAAAAAACATAGTGCTAATGGGCTATCTTTTAGGCATCTTCCATGATTATTTTTTAATCGCTATTACTCCCTTCTTCCCCATTTGAATATGATTTATACAGTAATGTCAAAAAACCAATTTTCCTATCAACTAGTATCTATCTCTATTTAAACTTTTTTGGTTGTTGATGTTCTCCCTGCTAATCAAGAATTCTACCACGGTTCTACATCCTCAGTCCCAAGAGGCCTTTGCTATTCATGCCTAGAGGTCTAGGCCCCCAATCTAGACAGTGTGGTTCTTTTGTCTTGAGGATAGAAATATACATAAATTCTTGAAGTGCTCTATAGCCTCTGTTGTTACAATGCTGAATAACAATTTAGGGCAGCCTCATTAGATACCTTTCTTAAAAAAGCATGTATCCCCCTTTTCATTACTGGTATCTAATAGAATTTTTTAAAATTTATATTCATTGTTCACATAGAATAATATTGGTTTCAACTTGTTTATTCTCTACTTAGCATACTTGTGACATTTCTTTTTAAGCACTGGGATCTGGATTTATGTCATTTTCAATTAAACTTACAGGCCTATTTCAAATAGCAATAAATATATCCAGCCAAATTTTACTATCATTTCTATCTTTTCCTTTTAAGTGATGGAAGCAACTTCAGCTACTGAGTGGTTAACAAATATGTGATCTATTTAGACAAAGACATTCTAATAAGCAATAAAGAGGAAATAATGAAATTTGCAGGTATTGCATAGAGCTAGAAAATTTTATACTAAGTGAAGGAACACAGACTGAGAAAACAAAAGACATGTTCTCCCTCATTTGTGGATCCAAATACTAAATTCTTATAAGTGTGTGAATATCCTGATGCAACTGCAGGAACCAGAACTCTTAAGGGATCCAGGGAGGTAAAGGGAAAGAAGGAATCCAAGACAGAAGAATAGTAAGATAACAATGTTACTACAGGAGAAATATGTAAAAGGGGTAGTTCAAGAGGAGGGGGGAGGAGAAGGGCTATACAAAGAACTATCAGAATAAAGGGGAAAAAATTATTCAGACACAGAGTTAAAAGATTTTTTAAAAAGCCGTAACTCTATGAGGATGGAAGAAAGCCCTTCTAGAAGGAAGACAGTTGTTAAATGAAAATCCCAGTGCCAGAGGTGGGTTGCTCCCCTATGAGCTGTTGGTCTGAGAGGCCCTAGAGGTCTCCCAAATAGAAGTGGAGGGAAAAACCCTATTGCTGAAGACATTGCATGATGTGAGTGAGTGTGGGAGAGGGAGAAATCAAGGTTGAACTAAGCTGAAAACTCCCTGCCACTGGATGGGTGGCTTTCATGGTGCCAAAAGATGATATGCAGTTAGCTGGGGGAGAATCATCTCCTATATTTCTGCTCAATGACAGACACTATGTGTTGCACTGTCAACAAACCAAACAAGATATTGCTGCTGGTGCAATAGTGGACCATCTAGTGTATGTACAGGAAGCAAAATTTCAATTGGATATAATGTCCACCCCTAGGTGTGGAACACGCATTTGGTACTGCAGACCGGGCCAATCCCCTGTGGCAGGGTAGGGTATTGGCCCCAGTGGGAAGTCTCTGCAATTGTTTTGTTGATTGGATATGATGTACCTGATAATGTATTGTCCAAGCATTTGTGTTTACATCCTTAGGTTAACTTGTTATAGCAACCATTGTTTAGATGTTGTTGCTGCTTGCTGGTTGTGTTTTTATAGTAGAGGGAATCCCACTGAAATGCACCAACAGTCCACGGAAAACGGACTATGCAGGGAGCTGAAAGTTCAGTGCCTTGCCACAAGGGGGAGAAGATCATCCCTCATGTACCAGCCCCTCCAAGGCTCAGGGAATTTTGTGGTAGAGTTTGTCAGAAAAAATTGTAAGATCTGGAAGAAGGGGTGGAGTGTTAACTGGAAGTGTCCTCCTACCACTATGCTGGAAATCTATAGTTAGACCTCCTTCCTATGCTTATCAAGCAGTTGAAGGTGGAGTCAGTTAACCCTCTTTCCAAATCAGTCAATCTTAACTGCTGTGGGGGAAAGGCTAAGAATATATAACCTGAAAATGCCATGAGGCACCTCTCTCACTATTTTGTGCATGTGTCCGAAGCCCGTGTATCTATATTTGAGTGTGAACTTTCCAGCACGGCTGTAAAAAGGGGGTGCCAACTCTTCTGTAAATGAACCCCACCCTATGCTCTGTCATCAAGTGCAATAAACTAGTTAGGATTTTTAAAAATTATGTTTATATTTATATTTTACATGTAAGTATGTACTGTTTGCATGTAAGTAGTTACATCCATGTCATGCAATCTCCACAGACGTCAGAAGAAGGCTTTAGAGGACCTGGAACTGTAACTATGGATGGTTGTTATCTACCATGTGGGTGCTGAGAATTCATCCCAGGTCCTCTGCAAGACCACTCAGTACTCTTAACTGCTGAGCCATCTCTTCAGCCCAAAAGTTGATCTTCCTTAAGGGAGAGACCCAAGATACGGTGACAGGAATCCAGTGGATGATCTTGCACTGAAGGGAGGTCTGGGTACATTGACTTGACTTGAAAGGCCTTAATATATATGACAGAATGTGAAATCCACTGGGGGGGATATGGGAGGTGTGATTGTGAGAGAGGGTATAAAGATGGTTAAGATATTTTGTATGAAATGCAGGAAAATTCAATAAAAAATATAAACGAGGAAAAAATTTTATTGAGCTTGTGTAATTTCATACAAATCTTCTTAATCAAATTTAGACCCCCTCCCCTATCCATGCCTCCCCCACTCACTCAATGGACCTCATGTATTCTGCCATACATATCAAATGCTATCCAGTCAAGCATTTGTTCTTGAATGTAATTTGAACATTCTGAGAATTGTTAGGTTATGTTTAATGTACAGTTTCTGGAATTCCTTCCATCGATCTTTTTTAATTCATATTCTTATTATTTATTGTAAAAAACCATGAGACTCTTGTGAAATTTTAAATCTTCTTACTAGTTAATGAAATAGTAACAACAGACCATATTCAGTATATGCCAACTATTTTGCTCAACATTTATTACTCTCTTGTTTAATGAAAAACAGCATGGATATACACTTGGAAAATTTTCAATACATCCTCTAGTGATTGTTTGTTATAATTTAAAGTGTTTTCACCACTTAAAGAAATCTAAGATAGAGTTACAAGAGTATACAGAAAAGCAATACCTACTTACAAACAAACACCCATGAAAAAAATTACACTTGCTCCTTATCCCTGATACAAAGCACTTCAAGGCACCTGCAAAATATGTTCATGTAAACAGAAGTACTGTGCTTCATTTAAATAATGTGAATGACTTGTACACAGCTTGAAATAGACATAATGAAATCTATAATACCCACAGCTAAAAGACATATAAAATTCACAAGTTGTTTCTCTTATTATAATTAGAATAATAGACTATGTAATCTCCTGTAGGCAGCATAAAAACCCCATTGACGTTTCATATTGGAAATTCACCATGTTCCCGGAGTATGCACAAAATCACAATGATTAGGAGTGATGAGGAATTAAATCAATGATATTTGGCACCTGCAAAATATGTCCATGTAAACAGAAGTACTGTGCTTCATTTAAATAATGTGAATGACTTGTACACAGCTTGAAATAGACATAATGAAATCTATAATACCCACAGCTAAAAGACATATAAAATTCACAAGTTGTTTCTCTTATTATAATTAGAATAATAGACTATGTAATCTCCTGTAGGCAGCATAAAAACCCCATTGACGTTTCATATTGGAAATTCACCATGTTCCCGGAGTATGCACAAAATCACAATGATTAGGAGTGATGAGGAATTAAATCAATGATATTTGGATTTCTGAATACCCAGTGTGAAAATCCAGCAGCTCTAATAGTCTAGACTGTTTGTAGCACTTTGCAAAACATTTTAGAAAACCAGAAAGGTATATAATTCCTATTCAATTTTAAATGTGTTTCACTTAGTCTGTAGCGATAAATAGAAATGTTTAAATTATTGGCTAATTATTTGTTTCACATAGTAAGAAATAGTTGGTATTTTTTTAGTGCATGCCACGTACACAAAGTACATGTTAACATAAGACTATCAAACAATTCCAGCATCTTGTTGTCTACCCTGAAAGTGAATATCTGAACATTTTCCACATCACCACCTTGAGGATAAGGTGGATAAAATTGGAAAAGTGATAAATACTGACAAAAATTCAATCCCTTCTTTGAGTGGCAATGTAAAACGGTCTACTGTGTCCTCAAAGTACCTCCTGGCTCAGCAAAATAATTTCTTCCTCCACAAGGCATTTACTAGCTGTGTGAAGGCCAAAGGCACTAAGGGAAGACACAGTTTCTATCTCTAAGCAACTCTCACACACACTCAGTGCTGGGAGAGTACAGAGGTTGGAGTGTGACTAGAACAAAGGGAACCCTGACTAACTCAGCCACCTAAAACCAGAGAGACCAAACTGAGGGTAAGTTAATTACATATATATGGAAACCAGCACATCTGCCTTTTTACCACTGTGGATCTTAGAATTCCCTTCAGTGATAGGAAAGGGATAGTGGAATAGCTAGCATTATGTATCATATAGACTCAACAAATAATATTCATAAAGCTGCATTTTAAAACTACAGGTCAAAGTGACTCTCCAAGGAAGATCTGTTTCTTCACAAATGAAATGCAGCATACAAAAAGCAAGAGTGACAGTTAATTCAAATACAAAAGCTCATGTACAGAAACCCTACTTTTTCCTTCCCAACTACTTAGCTTCCTGCAGTTGACTCTACCAAATAACTGTTCTTTACTAAAATCAACCACTAGAGTAAACTAGGATTAACATTAAAATATTTCAGTTAGCAAAGTGAGTTTCTATGCCTTAAAAACTGGATTCAAACTTCAGCACTGGGACAAAGCTGAGGAGCACCATTCTTAGACAGGGTTTCCTTCTGCACAAGCTTCAACAACTCCCCACCAGCCACCTGCCATGCACACCTGGCATCCCCTCACAGCCTCTTCCTTATCATCAATGCAATTTTAATAGTCCATTTTGAAGAGCCTTTCACACATTCTGATTAATTTGTTTTTGTTTCATCCAAGCTATTCTTCTCTTGAATCTATGGCCTCCAGTATTGAAGGTAAGTCCTCTACTACTCAGCTATCACCGTAGCTATCAAACTATTGATTTATAATTTCTGTAGTCACAATTTATTTTAATACAGCATTATGTGATTAACCTTGATTGATTTTTATCTGTAAATCTGTATCAGGTTAATAAATCTTTAACATCCTATAATTGGCTTATCAAATATGTCCCTCAGGGCTAGAATTTTCACTGTGAAATCAGATTCCTCGCCATCCGAGTTTCCCTGGTATACTTTCAGTACACCATGCTTAATAGTCAACTTTGAACTCTGGAGATTTACTTTATTAAGGTATGATACATTTAGCCTTCTATCAGTCTGGCAGAATATGAACATATAGGAAATACATCCGATTCCAGTTCATTCCTTATATTTAATGCAAAGGTTTGCAACTGCTCATATCACATCCCCTCTGGTTCACAGATGGAGGCCTTTAAATACCCATGTTCTGAACAGTCATTGTGCCTCAAAGGCACTTTATTAACTCCACCCGTTAACTTCTGTACTGGATCAGTATAAAAAATAACAGAATCTGCTTCAATGTTCAGATGAGTGTGTCCTTGTCAACATAAACAGCTCCCAGTTCTCCTACAACTTGGATGTTGCATTACACAATAGGGACACAAAAAACAATTCCCTAGCAGGACGGACAGTTTAATAAAATGGGCTACCTGTTAAAAAACTCAGTTACTGAAAAGTGCCTGAATAGCTTGGCATCCAGCTGCTAACTGATGCCCACGTGCTTCCCAATCGGTTTTCAGGGAAACAGGGCAATGCACCTCTGGTTCAAGGTAGGAGTAGTGGCTGCTCAGCATTGGGCATGACTCAGCATAGGTCACTGTTTTCAGGCAGGATGTGACCTTAGTGGCTCTGCCAGCAGGCTGCTGGTGGCCACCTTCATCCATGATGCTGTGTAGTGTCCCTCTGAATTTTTATTCAATATTAGGTTTATTCACGGCTTTAGGAAATTTCATTAGAGTACTATATTTCCTTTATTAGAACAGGCAGGTGGTGAGCATATCATATCTTCTAGAGACTTTTTATTTTGTTTTGTTTTTTTTAGTGCAATTGTAATGGTTTAATTTTCAGGAATGTTTTATATTATTACCTCTAAATGATTTACTTGCAATCCATTTATTAAAATACAGTTCTTATTTTAATAATTTAATTCCTTATTTGGATGTTTTTACTTTCGGCTTTGAATTTATGTCACTATCCAGTTTTAATATCTATGCCCTAAACTTGATTCTACCACTGAGAACATGTGGCCATCCTGGTTGGCTATTGCATTGTGATGTCAGAGATGCCTCAGGATTCTGTTGTTGCTGTAGTCTTTCATATTGCCTTAGTGAGCCCTGGCTGAGGCTAAGCTGAAAGTTAATCCTTTCTGGGTTACATGTTCTTTAGACTTCCATCAGTTCTATTTTCTCGAGGAGTAACATTTCTTGACTTTTAAGAGTTTCAAGAGATAAAGTTTTGAGGTAACTGCTCATTTCTTCTGAAATTTCCTTTTTATCCTCTGTACTTATGATCTCTTGTCCTATGTACTTACCATTCTACTACTAATGCTCACTTCAAACTCCTCCTTATCTTACCCTTCACAACTTCTTCATATTTACTTATGAGAACACATTCTCTTCCCTTTCTGTTAAAGTTTGATGCCTTGGGTCATTCTGGAACTGGGAAGTTTTTACTAACTTTGTTTTCTTTTTTGTTGTGAAGTAAGAATCGTCTCAAAATTTCATGTGTGCTGGTTTCACTCATGAGAACAGAACCCTAGTGGCTACGAAGCATATTCTGGTAAGTTTCCTTTTTATGTTACCCCTTGGAATTATTTAGAGAATTTACATTGTCCTTGTCTATGGGTAATTCCAAAAGATTATGTCCAAATATTGTTTTATTTCTCTTAATATTCTGCTTATGGCTTCGTTATTTGACTGGTGACTTCAAGTCTGAATAAAAATAATCTGTATTCAGTGCACTTGCAATAACTTGCTTTAAACACTACTTTATGAAATCTTGTTTAGTTTACAGTGCTTGAAAATATTAAGTACATCTTGATGATCAGATTTTCTTTTATATCCTATTATTTATGAGTCTTTTCTCTTACTGGTTCTGAAAGAGTCATATTCATCAGTGGTCTTTTTCCCCATCGTAGTCTAGCCAAGTACTGTGTGTATGTAGAATGGTCAGCAGGCTTTTCCACTAAGATGTCACGACCCTTGGCATACTGGAGAGCTTGTCATGTTCTCAGTGTTTTACTTCCAGCTTGCATAAATCTCATTGTTACAACTTTCGCCCCACTGCAGTTTTACTTTTTCCATGTTTTAGTGAGTTTCTACTTTGCCTTTCGTTGTACATTGATTTTCTGTTGCTGTGATAAATACCATGCTCATGTTATTTTCAGTTAACACTTTCAGGCAACAGCCCATCACTGAGGGGATTCAGGAAATCAAGTCAGAAACCTGGAGCAGAAATCATGAAGGAAGGCTGCTTTCTGGCTTGCTCTCAAGCTCACATTCCTCCAAATTTCTTATAGAGCTCAGGATCACCTAGGCATTGGTGGTACTGCCCACATTGGGCCGGACACTCCTGCATTGGTTAGCAATTGAGAAAATTCCACACAAATACGCTCACCAGAAAATCTGGACGTGGTAATCTTTCAGTTGAGGCATCCTCCTCTCAGGTGATACTGGTGGTGTCCAGTGCCAAAAAAAAAAAAAAAAACCCACAAACAAACAAAGAAACAAAAATAGTGGCTAGTACAGATTTTGTTCACAAATGGTATTCCATAGTGTAATGCTATCTTTCCTTTTCAGTATCCTTGTGGATTTTATAATATTGCCTTACGTGCATCTTCAGCTCCAAATTTCCTTCTTATGAAAAATTTGTACTGTCATGACCTACTTTTCATCACTTTCGTTTCTTAAAAGATCTATTTTATTTATTATTTTTACTTTATTTCTATGCATGTATTGCCTGCATGTCGGTAAGTGCACCCGTGTTGTGCAATTCCTGTGGAAGGCAGAGAGTCTGTTGGATCCCCTGGAACTGGAGTTATGGACAGTTGTTAGCTGCCATGTGGGTGCTTGGTTTCGAACCCGGGTTTTCTGCAAGTACAGCTAGTGTTCTTAACCGCTGAGCCATCTCTCCAGCTTTCATCAGTTTCTTAAAAAAAAAAAAAAGCATTTTATTTTATTATTTTTATGCTACGTGTATGAGTGTATTGCGTGCATATACTTAAATGCTCCCATGTTGTGAAATGCCCTGGGAAGTCAGAAGAGGGCTTCAGATTCCCCAGAACTGGAGTGATGGATGCTTGTTTGCTGCCATATGGGGGCTGGGAATCGAACCCTGGTCCTCTGCAAGAACAGACAGTGCTCTAAACCACTGAGCCGTGTCCCCTTTCTTCAGTTTCTTAAAATCCTGACATTTACTACCCTTTCTTAAAGTTATTTTCAATTTACACCTATTCTCCATATATTTCTCTTACAAAATCTTTGTAAATATTACATTGTTTATGCCCATTTTGGATTTATAGCTAAGAATTCTGCATTGAATACCTGAAGTTAAGCCCGTCCTAGTACTTAGAATTGGTTTAACATGGTTAATTTGTTTTCAAAGTGAAATGAGAATCCTTTATAATTCTGACTTGCCTAGGTATCCTACTGTCACAAAATATCAGTCATCCTCTGTCAGTCTGGAAGATTACCCACAGCAGGCCACCTACTTTGTCATTCACAACTTGTATACATGTGCCAGTTCACGTACGTATAATCATATTCTAATTATTCCTTTCCAGTCACTGTGCAATCAGTCCTAGCAAAGTATGCGTATATTATTCTCTTGTGGTCACCGTACTCAAGCATACATAATTGCTAGTTACCCCATTTTATTACTACCACTATGATTACTACTATTTAGTGATATACATATAATTAATATCATGAATATTATGTATATAAATAGATCGTGCAAAATTATTTATACACTAGTTTAATTTTCAGTTTCATTTGAATAAATTATGTCCTTTACATGTTCGAGTGGTCTATGAGCAATTCCAAATTTGTTAGTGTTTTTGTTTCAAGTTGTAATTTCTCTGAAATGTCTGTCTTAATTTTCTTGCCCCCCAGACGTGAAAATTTGGGGGGTAATATTTTACAAAATTTTGGTCATCTATATGTCATAAATTATCAAGTTCACCAGGTAATATGTGAGAATTCCAGATTACTTCCTCTCAAATGATGGTCACAAATTGAATATATTAAAAAATGTTATAGAATCCTGGTGGGTGGGGCCTGGAGTCATGGCTCAGAGGTTAAGAGCACTGACTCCTCTTGCAGAGGGCCCAGGTTTGATTCCCAGCACCCAAATGGTGGCTATGAACCGTCCTTAACTCCAGTTCCAGGGAAATCTGAAGCCCTC
>NW_008355363.1:6745790-6755754 GCF_000622305.1 Nannospalax galili | reverse complement strand
TGTAACTTTTCATTAGGAAGTCATTATTTGTCAGACTACAATGTTTTAAAGTATTTGCTAAATTTTCTGAGGGTATTCATTTATTCATATTCATTATGAGAGCCAAAGTTCATCAAAAACAAAACAAAACAGCATTTTACCCCTCCAGGTCTACCAATTGAAATAAAATAAATTTTTGAAGACTGGAATAAACTTGATAACAAATAGGCCCTCCATTAAACAATCTAAATAACGTCCACCTTGAAATTCCACAGAGTGAAGATTTTTTCTACACTATAACACATTCTAGCTTTTATTCTTTAAGAGGCTCTGAATTCTGAATCAACATCTTTCAGCAAATCAATGCCAAATCCTTTAAATTTCTGTGCCAGTAGCATTGTGTGGAAACTCTTACTATGTAAATTTGTGCTCTATTTAGAACTTCACTGAAAAAGTTCCATATATGTATGTGAAATTCTTATGTTTGTTCATTTCAGTTTTGGTACTTGTGTGATGAAAGCACTGCATTTTAAGTAAACATAGACTCATTCTAAGACTTAATGGATAATTAATATTTTTCTTTTTCAGCATTGTATTGCATATTGAGATGAAATCTGCAATTCTCTGAAATTATCGTGCTTGATTTTCTTGGATCCATTTAAAGCTAAGCTGTACTGTCAGATTGATCCTCAGTGAGACGTACCAAACTGGAACAGGAGAAAGGATAAAAGATAAAGCATTTCAAACAGCCTTAAGTGCAGACCCATTTCCAGAGCCTCTTCCCACTCATGCGCTCTAGCTACTGTTAGTCTCAACAGTGTCTGCTTCCTATAGTTCGATATTCTCTGGAATCTCCAGGCTGGGATTTTTGGAAACCAAGCAGGCAAGTGTTACAGATAGCATCAATTTTGTGTTAAGATTAAGGCAGGGTGACTTGATTCTATCAGAAATGTTGTAGCTGGTCCAAACTCTAACTAGATTTGAGGATGAACATACTTGAAGACAGTTCTGAGGCACCAACACCAGAAATTGTGAACTCGTTGGTCACTCATGACACAGACAAGGAAGCCATTCTTTGCCTTCAGAACGAAGTTGATGAGATACAAGATCCTACTGAACCTCTGCATAAGAGGCTTCGTTTGTCCCCTAAGGTTGACTCAACTCCTTGTGTGCCAATTGTTGCATTCCATCTACCTGAAAAAGATCACAGCTCTGAGAGGGCCATGATGGTGACCTCAGATGTGGCAAAGGAGCTTACTGAGCGACGTATGATGCAGGTCTCAACTTTACAGAATTACAAACCAGATGAAGCATCTCCTTTGGATGATGAGGATGATTCAGTAGTTAATCAAGGGTGGTCCAGAGGTAAAAAATATAAGACTACTGCAACCATTCAGGAGCATAAGTGGAAGCTGGGGATGTGGTCCAAAGAAGAAACTGAAATTTTGACAAGCAATATTGAATGCTATATGATGGCAAATGGAATAAATGACGTTTCAGAAATCATCTTTAAGATGTCAAAATGCGAAAGAAGGAACTTCTACAGGTCTATAGCACGGGGTCTGAACCGGCCTTTGTTTTCTGTCTATAGAAGAGTGATTCGCATGTATGACGACGGAAACCACAAGGGAAAGTACACAACTGAAGAAACTGAGAAGTTCAAGGAGCTCTGTCACCAGCACGGCAATGACTGGGCATCAATTGGAGCAGCGCTAGGCAGAAGTGTATCTTCTGTTAAACGTCGGTACCAACTTATGAATGACACACACAAGACGGGTAAATGGGCAGAAGAAGAAGAAAGAACACTTGCAGAGGTGGTTCATGAATTGACAAAGACCAATCCGGGTGAACAAGTCACCAAGGGTGTGCCCTGGACTGCTGTAGCTCAACGAGTCTGCACCCGCTCGGCTAAGCAGTGTCGATCTAAATGGCTCACGTACCTGAACTGGAAACAGAGTGGGGGAATTGAGTGGACCAGGAAAGATGGAGTGACTCTCATCCTGAGGTTAGCAGAACTTGATGTGGCTGATGAAAGTGACATTCACTGGGACCTCTTGGCTAAGGGTTGGAGCAGTGTCCGTTCCCCACAGTGGCTTCGAGATAAATGGTGGGCCATCAAAAAGCAAGTTTCAAACTATAAGGACATTGCATTTCCAGTCTTAGTAAAATGTCTTCAACAATTACATGAGAAACAAAGTACCAGCTTCAGGCTTTGGGATAATAAATCAGGATACAAAGTGTCAGACAGTAATCCTGACTCCCAGGAACAGCATGCTCCCATCGGAGTCTCTGGCCCTGAAGGCAATCCAATCATCTCTCCAGTTCCCATCGAAGAGCTTCATATTGCAAACCAGGTCAACCCTGTCACAGCAGACTCCCCTACTTCTCCCGTCAGCTCTGAAGCAGTAACCCTATCCAGTGGATCACAATAGATAGTGGACATCCTTCCATCTTTCTACTTATCGTCCACTAGATCACCTTGTACCTACTTCTTTTAAACAAGCCCAGTTCAAGACCCTTCCCTATCCATCACCACGGGAAACCTAACGTCTGCTGCTCCTGTTTCTTCTAAACCTATCATGGACCATATTTTATCCATAGAACCTTTGTTGAACACCAGTGACAATGACACATTGTCATAAACCAGGAATGGTGATTGATACACCAACAACTGTCATTTGAACTGTGGATGTTGATGCCACTTTTTCCACATCCCAAGAAGAATCAGTTGTCCATAGTGATATCTACTCATATTTTCCTAAGGTTTCAGGTGCAGTCCCATCTTGCCCAAATGAAATTTCCTCAGCCGAAGACGGCTCTACAGTCCTTATTCAGTGGATGCTCATGTTTCTAAATTCACTGACCAAAACAGGAGAAAATGGATGAATAGTGTTATGATCAGAACAGAGGAATAAACTCCCAAATACCAACCTTAAGAAGAATCACCCTTGATTTAACCAGTGCTCGTATTACTGAGGAATTATCCCTTCCCCGTCAGAACATGTTCATTAAATAATTGATGACTAAATCATACTTAACGCTCATTCACTACTTGACATTTTTTAGGCATGTGGTATAACAGATGGCTCATCTGCCTTGCCTTTGAGAAGACTAACATGTCTCATAATTCAACATCATTGCAAAGAATCAAATACCCTTGGTTGATCCTTAAGGAGTCCTGTTTCTGGAGACTCAAATGATGTTGGAATGGTAACATATTTCTAGGTCATCTTTATAGAAAGAAATGAAGAAGCCAAACTGTTAAATACAGAGTCTCCAAAGAAATAAAAGCAACTCACTATTCTCATGACTTTTACATAGATATAGTGCTTTAGCTAAGCACATTATGGATGTTGTGACTTTTTAACTTCTTAAGTAAATGCTCTGAAGCACAATTTCATGGTGGTTTGCAGTTGAGTGCATAATGGGAATTTTAATTGCACATATCCCTTTTCAGAGTTGTGAAGAGGGAAGTTCACTCACACCAGCTACTGAAAAAAATTTAAATCTCTAAACCTGAGCTGTAGTAATATTTAGTTCCACAGATAAAACATGGTGCTCGATTCTGTCTCAATGACATTTAGTTATATTTCAGATATGAACTAACAATGTAGTATTGTGGTTATTGGTTACTGTCTCCTCAACGTTTTACCGATGGGAAAAGAGTCATATTTCTTCTATCTGATAACATGACATCTTACTACATGCTGTACTTTATAGAAAACCCAGAAAAATAATGGAGGCTGGCTTATTTTGTCTGATAGACAAGTTGTGTTGTACCCCCAGGGCCATCTAACGTGATAAGTAAGTGGCAATTGTAAAACACAGTTTACTGACATACCAAAATAAAAAATAAAATATAAATAAATAATAAAAGAAAGAATTAAAGAAAGAATAAATAATAAATAAATAAATATAAATAAATAAATAAAAAGAGCCATTAGTACTAGCTTGCCAAAACTGGCTTCTCAGCTTTAGTGTATGTGACTGCTTTTGAAAAATCACAAAACATATACAGAGAATTGTGATTATGGAGATACAATTACAAGCATAATAGCTAAAGTTTCTATTAGTAAAAGACAAACAGTACAAGAAAAGTTGGTTGAATGACGACAACATGTGTACGTTCAGTTTAACAAGAATACAAATATATCTGTTTAACAAGTTTTACAGTTTAACAGTGTAACAGTTTAGCAGTCTTACAATTTAAGAGTCTAACAGTTTAGCAATCTAAGAGTTAAGAGTTGAACACTTTAAGAGTCTAACAGTTTAACAGTCTAACAGCACTCTAACAGTTTAAGAGTCTAACAGTTGAAGAGTCTAACATTTTAATAGCTTAAAATCTAGTTTAAAAGTATAGCGGCTTAAAATTTAATACTTTAAAAGTCTAACATTTTAACAGTCTAAAAGTTTAACAAGAATAAAGAATCTCTGCTTTAAAATGGAAAAAAAAATAAGGTTTTTTTCTATGTGTTTACCCAAAATTTCTTTCTACTGACTTTCTGAATGACTGTTTAGAACAATATTGATTCCTGGTGGACTAACTCAAATGTGAATATCCTTCACAAAATAAAACAAATATAAGCCTACACTGGGTATCCTTTTAGATAAAGGTAACTAACTGAGTCAGTCCTTCATCATGGGAAGATCCTCAGTATTTGAGGACACAGTACACGTTAAGGAAAGGGAAGTATATGGAGTAGCTACCTGCCCTCTGCTCACACATATTTTTACTCATGTGAACCCTGGAAATTCTCTCAGGGTTCTTCTTTTCATTTAACAATAGCACTTGAACATGAAGTCTGATGTGTGTGTGTGTGTGTGTGTGTGTGTGTGTGTGTGTGTGTGTATTTGAGATGCTGTGGATCACCCTAAGAAATCACATATGATAGGTGAATGATGTCCACTTAATGACCCCCAGGTAGTAAACTTTTCGTTTGGAGACAGTCTCACTCTGGAGCCTAGACAGGTATGAAAATCACTGTACCATCCAGTTCAGCCTTAAACTCCCAATAAAACTCTTGCCTGAGCCTCTTGAGTACTGGAATTACTGGTGGCACCACCGGCCCAGCTTTGTAAATGCTTTGCTGTCTATGAAATACAGTGAATGGTATCTAGTATGCACGCACCTGAATGCTTTTACAAGACCTGCAAACACACAACTGGATTGATTCATGCCATCTATTTTATCCTTCATTTAAGTTAGGAATGCTTCTTTTTTCAGGAATAGTGGAAATCAGCTGGTAGCAGTACTGTAAACCTAACGTAGAGTTGAAGCAGAATTGCTTTAAGAAAGAGAATTTTAAAATAATCCTTTAGTAACTTTTAGGGAGTAAACATTTTCTTAAGCTTTCCTCTGGGATTGCTCATCTTCCTGATTTATTTCTTCAGTCTGGAAATTAGTCTGGCTACATGTTCCTTGGCACGTGCCCAGAGGACTCCTTCTGCTGTGGAGATAGGTTACATGCATTTTTGTTGCTGTTCTTTTCATAATCGCTAAGAAATGCAAACAGTCTAAATGTCCCTCAACTGACAAGTGAATAATGAAAATTTGATACATCTATACAATGTATCCACTCAGTGGTAAAGAGGAAATCATCAGATTTACAGGTAAATGGATGGAACTGGAGACTATTACACTGAGCGAAGTAACAGACTCGGAGAAACAAGTGACAGATGTTCTCCCTCCTTTGTGGAACTTAGCACCAGTTCCTTATATGTGAGCATAACTCCTGTTGTAACAGCAGGAGCCAGGAAAACTGAAAGAAAGTATGGAGGTAAAGGGAAGCAAAGAGCCTGAGAGAGAGGGATACTAGGAAACCGATGTTACCAAGGGAGAAATGCGAAAATCTGGTGTATTCAACTGGGAAGGGAAGAGGGAAGACATACAAGGATACATGGGGATAAAGGGGAGTGAGATAGAAGAAAGAAATACGGCTTAACTATTGTGAAAAATCAGAAGGAAATTTCTTAGCTCAAAAACCTACCACAAATATGTGTATCTGGACATGAGTTCATTTCAGTATAACAAGAAACACAATGCCAGATGGGAGAAACATCCCTTTGAGCTGTTGGTCAGGGTAGTCTAAGAGAATCCAAAATTAACATAGGCCCTGGCCACAGCCCTTGATTACCTTTCATAGCTTAAAAGTAAGATCCTTTTGCTAAAAACAGGACAATATACTGGACACAATAACTTTGAGCAATGGAGGTGGAACTAATCTGGAAACATTCTTAAAATGCTGATTTCTTTGACATTTTATCATTTATACTGAAATACGTTGTGCTATTGTGTTTCTCATTTTCTCTTTTATATGGATTAGGTTTTAAATTCCTATATTAAAAGGCGGGATTAGCAGTTCTAGACTTTCCTAAAACAGGTGATGTGCACTGACTATAAAAACCATCTAATAATCTGTAATTCCATTCAAATTCAATGTATACTAAGATTCCTCAATCATTTTATTCATTAATTCCTACTTTTATTGCACAATAACTATTTTCTTTTTTCCTAAGATTGATATTGGATTTCATGCTGCTTATGGAAGTAACTTGTATAACACACATTTTTAAATTATAACAACTTTTTATTGTGATTATTTCATCTACACCTGAAAAAATTATTTGTTCTTCTTTTGTTGGGTATAATGCTCCACAACTATTAGTCTTGTCCGAAGGATCTTGCCACTCCGGTGTGTTCTATGCTGACCACTCTAAGCTCTGAAGAGTACAGATTCAGAAACGTTGCTGTGCAACTGTGTCTCTACCCCTCCACCTTGGGCTGTTTGCTTTGCTTTACCTCTGTGCTTCCTTTCCATTTTCCTGGCCCCTGCTGTTAGATCAGCATATATATTCACATATAAGCAATTGGTGATGCTCATAGCCCCTGGTACTTAGTTGACCTAGGAAGGCAAGGAGCATAAACTGTCCTTTATGTTCCTCTGACCAAATGAGGGTAGGCCTGAAATTATGGATGTTAAACATCCAAGAAGGTTAGTTCCACCATTCTGGTACTTTAAATTACCATATACCATGTATGCAAAGCTTGGGCAAAGACCAAACAGTCTCACATATACCTTGCCTAGACATATATTTCTTGATCTAGTTGTATGTATAATTTGTCAGTAGGTGGTTGGACTAATATGGTTCCCTCTGGTGTTTTAAAACCAGCTGGGCATTATTTTTCTCTTGCATTGTCTAAACCTTCCACCTTGGTTCTCCCATATAACCTGCCCCCATTTTTCCCATTTATCCCTTGCTAATACCATTCTCCTATGGTCCTACCTCTCTTGAGCTCCTTCTTTCCATTTATCCCCTAGGTTCGGTGTATAACCTTCCCCCTCCCCTCCCCATAAAATAACCCCATATTGAATTTCAAAGGGTTCAGAGTTGGGCAAGATTGCTGGTGACTTTCCTCACAGTGACTTTCTTAACTCTTTCTGACACTATGGAAATTAGATAGCAGGGAAGAGGTTTCCATCACATTTCCAGGTTGATCTCCACATGTTCTACAACTATTATGTGTGATGCATTCGGCAATCTTGTCATATAATTCTGCTAGGCAACCAAGAGCAATGTCAGTACCCTTTTATTGTTATGGAAACCTCTGGGACCTCCCGGACCAACTCATGAGGAGGTCATATACCAGGCACTGTTACATTATATTTGCCATGGCATTTCAAAACTAACACATGAAATTGTTTCATTTTTTTTGGTATTTGTTCAGGTTTATTTTGGGCCAATTACAGACCAGCAGATGAGAAGAAATAATAAAAATCAAAGAAAAAAACAACAATGACATAGAAACAAAACAATACAAAGAAGCAGTGGACCTAATACCTCATTCTTTTAAAAAAGTAAACAAGGTAGACACACTCTCTTTCCTTGTGGTCATTCACTGCCTCTGGCTCTTACTGTCTTTCTCCTTGCTTTCTCACAATTCTTAGCAAGTAGGGATTTTTCTTTTAATCATCAATCAGAGACACTTGGAATTCTTCATCCACGTCAGTTGTTCACAGTCCAAGTAAATGAATGTTACATTTTGGCTGTTTTGGGGCCTCTCTCAGCGCATATCCCACAATGTGGTCAAAGACATTCTCCAAAAGATTGATTCCCAGAGGGTTTTATCATGTATAAAAGCACAAGGTAGGTCCTCACATCAGGTAGTGTTCAGGTCAAAGCCCTCCAACCCAAGATTTCTGCATGGCAGTTGGGATGTTTGACAACTTCACACGAAGTTACATCATTGTCCTCTAGTTTATTTTATATGATTTGTAAATTTCTCATGTTCCTACCACTGTTACAGACTGCAGCCAAGTCTTAACAGTCAAAGGATGATGCTGCTGACTGGGAAAGCCTTGTGTGCAATGGGTGTTGGTCGCTTGACAGTCCAGTCCCCTGCAAGAGATATGCTATGCAAGCACTGCACTATCCACTGCCAACGTTCTTAATAAAAAGAAAAAGCCAGGCATCATATTTTACGTCCCTGTGCTTAGAAGTGCTGCCAGTTTTCCAGTGTCCACAGCCATGTTCTCACCCTTTAGCCTCCCATTTTTTTAAAACTTGCACAGACCTTGTTTTACAGTTTTAGATCAGTAGAGAAGCACCTATGGTCAGGTAAAATGTTCATTTTGCATAATAAGCTTGCTCACACAGTCTAGCACTTGCATTCAGTCTCTAGAGTGAACCAGCTGCCTGGAAACAATTGATTCTGCCCTTGATTATTTTGTTTATCATGTATTCTACTTCATGCATTATCTATTATGCTGTTGTTAATTTGCTATTTGACCCTAATGTTGGCTGATTTCATCAATTACATTTTCTATATCTAGATTTTCCATTTGTTTTGTGCTTATTAAAATTAGGTCTTCATTCCTCTTAATCACTTGTTTTTCCCCCTATTTTCATTAGAATAACTTTTATTTCTATAAACCTTGGGTTCTTTTCCAGAGACTATCCAATAATTCACTGATCTATGCTACAGAGTTTGAAACCACTGGGAAAGAGACCACCAGACTCAATTCAAATTTTAATTGTCAGTTTTATCAAGGCTATAGCCATCTGTGGTCCCTTAATCAGATTTAGGAACCACAGCCCCGAGGGGAGGGTGAAACTAACTTATTAAGGAAAAAAAACTTAAATACCATAGGAATTTCATCACACATGAGTAATGCCAAGTGGTCCTGTGTATGGTTAGAATGTCCAAGTTAGCAGATAAGCAAACTACAAAAGCCAAAACAAGTCTGTGTTAGTCCTTCTCTTAACAGATGTATAGAGACCTTGACAGTAAGGCACTTTCTAATTAAGTGCAGCTGCAGTGTCTGGGAGGCAATCAAGGTCAGCTACTCCAAAGAAAGCACTCTTCTAAGGGGAAGCAACTAAGTTCAGGTGTTTAACCTTGAAGCTGGCTGTTCTCCTGGCTTTTGAAGTTTAAAGTGGTTTCTTTATACAAAATGAAGTTACTTTGGCTATTACAATTTGGGGGACTCCATTTGGGGCTATTATATTTATTGTTATTCACACTCAGATTATTGTTTGTACTCTCTGCTGAGTCACTGACTGAAGTTTGGATGATTAGGGCTCTTGTGTAACAACCTCAAAATTTGTAGATTTACAGTCATATTCCAGTAATGGAATTACCAATGAATGTCAAACTTTCTTCCAGACATTAGTGGCAGGAGCTACTTGAAACACATTCTCCTTGTAGGTCTGATTTATAGACTTGGTTCACATCTTGAAGCATTAGAAATTATGTGTAAACTGTGTAAAGTCAATTTTCTTTTTTTCTTTTTTTTTAATTTAATAACCACATGATTAGAAGCATTTCATTACAGCTTTAACATATCCAGTAACACACTCCATAGAAAGGATACATCTCTTTCAAAAGTGGCTGTAAATTTTTAGGTTCACAGTTGACTTAATACCGTTACACAATATTGAACTCAGTATAAACCCTGTAAGATATAGAATTGAATGAGGTTTTAAC
>NW_008355363.1:6743090-6745466 GCF_000622305.1 Nannospalax galili | reverse complement strand
CTCCCATAGCCTCCCCCCTCCCACATACTGGAGCCCATATACTCTGTCATTGGTGTTACTGTCCTCTGTGTTGTTGACACCCCCAGCCATTCTCCAGTGCTTGCCTGTCTGCTAAATCTAGTCAGCCTATGTAGAGATCCTTGTTTTAGGAAGATCAGCTGTTCCTCATCTAGCAGCAATCAGTTGTCAACATTCCTTTAGATAAGATTGGGGTCTACTGTTCATTTTCCCAATTCTATGCTGAGTTACTGTCTGGGAGTCTCTTGTGCCACCTTGGCCAATAACTCAAAGAAAGATATCACCTGTCTCATATTGTTTCTTATTATGTAGCCTTTAGCTATATATATAGACTCTTAAATTATATTGACCCCATTAATCTTTGGTTATACTTTCCTTTTGGGTGTTTAAGATCCTACTGTTGGCCCAGATAAACCAATTTATTTTTACTCTTAAGGTCGTTTGAGGATCTGTTCTTCAGGGGTAACACGGGCTTGGTAGGAGCCCCTGGCTCCTTTCTTTTACCAGTTCCATCTATGTGAAGATAAGTCAAAGATCCTGCTCGACCGTGGCTGGCTTCACATAGAAGCATGGAGGAAATGATTCCTCTGTGTTGACTCTCCTTTTTGTAGACTGGACACTGGTTCAGGTTGATCTGGTGGGGTCTCCACAGCCCCCTTGCTCAAGAGGACAGGTTACTCACTACAGTTACAGGACATTTTGAGAGATGCTCATAGTCCCCTGGAACTTAGTAGATCTAGGAGGCAAAGGACCAAAAACTGTCCTTTATGTCCCCCTGACCAAATTGGTATAGGCCTCAAAGTATGGCTGTTTAACATCCAAGAAAGTTAGTTCCACCAGTCTGGTACTTTTAATTACCAAATGCCATGCAGATAGAGCTTGGGCAAAGGCCAAACACTCTCAGATAAACCTTGCCTAGGCATATATCACATTCTTTGATCTGGTTGTATGTATAATTTGTCAGTAGGATGTTGGCTTAATATGTTTCCCTCTGTTTTTCTAAAACTAGCTAGGTATTATTTATCTCTCACTCTGTCTGACCCTTCCACCATGGTTTCCCTATTTAAAGTGCCCACATTTTCCCCATTTCTCCCTTGACAGTACCCTTCTCCTATGGTCCCAGCTCTGTTGAGGAGACCTACACTTAACAAAGGAAGCCTTGAGTTCTTCCCTCTCTTCTTCCCACTTAAAATAACCCCATTATTATCCATATCTCCCTTGTTAACACCTGCTTTCTACTCTTCTTATCTTTCAGATTCTTTCTTTTCCTTTACTTCCCTGGTTCCTCTTCATTATCCTGGTTTCTGTAGTTATGGTATCCAGTTATGTCTGGATACCTATTCACTTATAAGGATTTGGTGCTAGGATCCACATATGAGGAGAACATATGCCATTTTTTAAAAATATGGAACACTTCACAAATTTACGTGTCATCCTTGCACAGGGGCCATGCTAATCTTCTCTGTATTGTTCAAATTTTGGTATATGTGCTGCCAAAGCGAGCATGTAAAGTCAATTTTCTAATAAAATTCTCAATAATTTTCCAATTATAAAATACCTCAAATAAAACATGTTCTATAGCCTTGAGGCTGCATTTTAAATTATACAATAAACACATAACTACATATGATTTAATTTCACTTTAATTTAATAATTAGTACTATTCTTTTCATACTCTGAAATGAATATCTGGCATTGAGATTCTGGTTTTTAGAAAAATCTATCTTGTAAGGATTTGATCTAATCAGTTTTACTTCCACACTTGGATAAAAATTAGTAATAACAAATTTTGCTGTCTTAAATTCATGTTTTTAAGTTGCATGGACACAGTATATTTCACCACCAACCTACATGAATTTCAATGTGTAATGTATATATGCAGAAAACATGTATATTTTTGACATAGGAGTATATGTTCAATGGTATGGTGATCAGGGAAATGAGCATTTGAATAACTTGTAGTTACAGATTATACAAATTGCAATAGTAGTATCAGAATGTAATGATACACAGATGCTTCTGAATCTGGTACATGTATGAAAACCAAGATTGTAGAAAGCATAAATGACTGACTTCAGCTAAGCTGTGAAATGGATGGGCCTAAGAAGTCAATTATTGAGTTTACCTGTGCAAGTTAAAATTTTGAGTGATTCTGGCCTTATCTTTAGAAAAACCAATCAAGTTTAACATGAGTTCTGAGTATTATGGGTGTGCTAAGTTAGTATATTGTATATATACACAAATGTTAGACACCATCTCCTCACATACAAAAAAGAAAAACAGATATGAAGATGTTACAGGGAAAAATATGTAGAGATGATAGACATAACAGAAGAACAGGGAATATAAATATATATA
>NW_008355363.1:6732455-6743069 GCF_000622305.1 Nannospalax galili | reverse complement strand
TATATGGCATATAATGTAGGTTGTTAGAACTTAGTTCTTGACAGTGGGAGTGTTAAAGAGCTACTAATGAATATTATATCACAGTAATGATAAGGAAAGAAACCATTATCTTGTGGAATAATCTGTCAAAATATTGAAAGATGAAGGATCAATTCAGAAAATGTAAAATTTCAGAATCATTTCAGTTTGTTCTGAAAACGTGAGACTATGAATGTCGACAAGATAACTCAGAATTATGAAGAGGACTCTGACTTTAAAGTGTGTACGTGCCAGGCTACACACCTTCACCAGTAGGATTGTGCAAGACATTGGAGAAATACTCAACAACTCATTATGTATGCAAAAAATACTCTTACATTAAAGTGAATAACAGATAGGTTATTTTCCCCCCAAATATAATTGACTATGCCTGCCAACACAGATTATGGGTGACCTGAAAGATATATTTCATTCTGGAAAAGGTTACATGAGAGTTTGTTAGTTACAAAACCAGGAAATTAATAACCCAAGGCATTTCTAAATAACAGCTGGGGATGAAGGAAGTTGGGGTACAGGAGAAAGGAAGAAATTCTGTTATAGATTTCATAAACTATCTGATAATACTATTATCTTTTGAACTGGTACAAGCTAGTTGTTCTAAAACTACAGTCAAAATATTTTACCTACCAGTCAAAAAGATGTTAGGTCACATACATTGGTAGGCAGTGATTGGCTAGTAAAGAAACTGAATGTATTCCAAGAAACTTGAGCTCTGGAGCTATAATTTTGTATTGCTTTACATTCAGGAAATTCTAACCAATGATTTAGTCTGGCAGAATCAGTAATACAGATGTTATTTTTAGCACCCTAGGAAACATGGTTAACATTATAAACATAAACCTTCAAAGACTAAAAAATAGGAACTATACAAAGGCAAAGGACATAAAATAAAGGTTGCCTATTGAAAAAAAATATACTCAAAGGAATTAAAAAACAAGAGGGCTTATAAAGGCATATATTAAAAATAATCAATAATAATTATATTGAACTTACAATTGTTTTTTAAATGAAGATTGTCCACTGGGTAAAAACACTTATGTATAGGCCTGATTAAGTGAGTTTATCCTCAGATCCATCAAGGTGGCAAGAAAGAACTAAACCCCTAAAGTTGTCCTCTGTTATCCATACGCATGCTATGTCATGCATGTACCTATACTTACATAGAAATATACACACAAAAAAACAGTAATAATTAAATAAAGTATGTTTTCAGGACTGAACATAACAAGTCAAAGAATTATATCATACACAAAAGAAGACTTGTAATACATCAAATTTGATCATTTTTATACAAAATTCCAAAAGTTAAAGAAACAAATTCCCCAAAATATGAAAAAAGACAAATTAAGAACAATGAAATATCAGGTGAGCATTAAATGGAACTGAACCTATAATTCTGTTTTTATTATCAGAACAACTCAAGGTGATTCTGACTTCACAATCACTAAGAAAACAAAGAAAGCCAAAAAGACTAACACAGTTTCTCTGAACAAAATATAAAGTTACCAGAAAAACAAGCTGAATATTACCCCACTGCATATTACAGTAATAATACTTAGAATATCTGGAAATTCTGTAATTAAACTTCCAAAATATATTCAGAAAGCTGGAAACATAAAACTTTTGAAAGATTTAATGTTTCTGGGTAAAAAAGAGTAAATCGGACCAAAATAGTGTCCTGTAAAATAAACATTCAAGTTTGATAGAGGAATGCTGATAGATTTCAGGTGAAGTATCTTTTAGAAACACCAGGCACCCTCAGTGAGAGAAAGTAAGACAGCAGAGCCAAAGACCCAGACAACAAAGAAATTTCCTTACTTGTATATACTTTTAAAGAGGAGTTTCTGACTAAAGATAATGTCTTACTACAAAGTGCATTTGCCTTGGGACTTCTACATGCTTGGAGTTTAGCACAGGTTCTAGGTATGATATAAGGACGTAAAATGAGGTTGTCTTGGGAATGAGCAGACAGACACTGTTACTATTGTTCCATTCTACCATGGTAGATGTATCTGTCTTATAACAGTCACACCATGGAGCCTTTCTTCTATACTTGTAAAAGCAGCTATAATCTGACATGTCACCTTTGTGTTTTTATATTTAAAAAAAAAGAAATTTCTTTATGGAATAGGTGTTTGAAGGAGGTAAGGTCCAAGTGATTTGTTTGTCTTGTTCTCAGTTCTGGCTACTTACTGCTGAATTGGAATGTTGTAGGGGCTAAAGTGAAATATCTCCCTCTTCATCCTGTGCTAGCTGGTCAGTTAGTAATTCTTGAGTCAGTGGGTGTTATCTGCATTTGTGCATCAAGATGTTATAAAAATGCATCTGTATGGTGTGCTGGGTGTTTAGTCAGGATAAATCAAGCTAGGAGACTATGAAGGTGGATATAAAAATCAAAATGGTTGTTAAAGGGATGACAAGCAGGTGTGACCCAAGAGATACATGACAAGTTTTGAAACCATCTGTCCCAATGACTCTGAAGGCTACTGTCTGATACTTGAGGCACAGTTAGATAGTTTCTTGCTGTATCTCTAACCAGACCTTATATAGAGGCAGCAATTTTCTTGCCCAAAGAGGAAAAGTCCCCTTTTTTCTGCTCTCAAAAGATCTATGCCTCTCTTATTTTGGAGTGCAACTGCTGATAAGACATCTACCTGACCTCAGATATGTATTAGGCATTAGGAGATTTCATCAAGGCTGTCTGGTATGTGTTGTGATAAAGAATGATAGTATATTGTACATTTAGTTAAACCTGTTATTCCTGTGTTATTGTGTGCTGTTTTTCCTAGGTCTACAAACAGGGGGATAAGAATAGCAATTATTTTTCTGCATGTGTGGCAAGTTAAGACAGGAAAACTTTGGTTGTTAGGAGATACATCTCTGTTTGGCATAAATAAACTAGATTTCAAGGTCCAGTATAGTTTGTGGGAAGACAGAAGTAAGATGAGGTGGCACAGAAGAAAACATCTTGCTTGAATCAACATGTGGTGAAGCACAGAGAGAAGATATGAATTTTTCACCACAGAGAGTGCGAGTGCTAGCTATAACTGTCCCTGTCCAGGATTGAAAGTTGGCAGCAGGATCACAGTTTAAAGCATTATGGAAGAAAAGGAAGTGAGTATATGTGTCCAGATGATAGGAAGAAGAGAAGTTATAGAGTGAGGGAAGGTATATATATACTGGATTTCCCCATCTTTGGCTGCTATGGGAAAATCCCAGTGAGGGAGATTGGGCATTGGCAACAATATCAGGATACAGTTGTAACTGTGATGTTGGATAGAGAAGTGAGTATATCACTTGAAAAACACAAAGGCTAAAGTAATTTCCCAGTGGCAGCAGACAAAACTGAGTATTTGGCCTAGTAGAATAGCTAAATAAGAGACAAGCCTGAATAGTTATCACGGGATTGCATAGATATGAGTATAATTGCTTCAGCAGGATAAACTTGTAGAGAGCCTATCTTGTCAAGCAGAAATGGGCTTGGACCATTAAAGAGATATGCATGATAAAAGGTTCAATTCTGGAAGTCCTATCTGCAATAGGTTTGGAAATCTTAGAGATTATTTGGATATATGTGTTGTACAGTTGGGCAGCACTGCCAGAGTACTGGTATGTGTATGGTCAGCAAAAACAGGTTCATTTTGTTTTAAGGTTCAAAGTATTACCTGTCAATTTCTTGAAGTCAGCTGAAATATCAGAATATTTAAGTATGCTGATACAGAAAGGGAAAGACATATAGCCAGTAGTCATTTTCCAGAATAGTATTCAAGTTACTATATAGTGATGGGTGATATTAAGAGTATGCTGTAGGTGATTAGAGATAAAAGCATTTTTAATTAGAACTGACCAAAGTGAAGTAAATTGAAATAACAAAATAGGGAAAGATACATATTCAATAACATTGTGGAGTCTAGTAGAGTATCTTGCCCCAGAAGTGGAGCAGGGAGAGAGGGGTAATCAATAAGTAATGAGAGATGACTAAAGTGTCTAAACATAAGAGAGTAGGGGTGGGGAGTTCATCTGTGATTTGGAAATAATGTCATTAACTACCACTGTAGCTATGGAAGATGGTATCAATGGTCCTACATATTCAATTTGAACCTAACATATAACATAATGGAAAGATTATTTGCCAATCTCAAACCATGACATTTACTCTGCTTTCAACTTTGGTGATGTTGACAGTTGAAATAGGACACCATCAGTCTTCAATGGCCACATGCAAGAGGTCAGGAAATGAGATTTCTGGCTCAGCATTAGAGCTTGGAGGAATTGGCCTCTGCTAAGGGACTTAAGGACAATATCCTCCAGTGTGCCTCAGTTTTTCACACTGGACAATGTGTCAAGCTAGTGGGTCCTTAGGGCACATACTAGCCCAATGTCTCTGTTTGCCACAGCTGAAGTAGGGTATCACTTTCTGAGGTGGTCTGTTGAGAGGAGGAGGTCTTTGACTTTTCTACATGAAAGTTGCTATCAGTTGGCATTTATCTTGTTTTTGTTTCCATTTTTGTTCTTTAATTTATTTCTATATATTATTAGAGACCTTGAAGCCTACTTTAACAGGGTCCTTCTGGGGAGTTTGATGTCTTTTGGAGATTTTCCTTGTTATCTGATAAATATTTGGGAAAAGGTATGTAAATATAATTTTCCTACTTCAGATCTAATATCTATGTCAATATATTAAAGAAGCGTATCTGTAAGGCAATTGATAAGGATTCTGGATTTTTGGGGGGATTTCTTGTTACTTTCTTTAATATTACCATAATTCATTGCCTTAAAATCAGTCTTTTTCATATCTTATATTAATCAGGTTATAGAGTGAGATCTATGTGACAGATCAAAAGAGACAGGCTGACACTTCCATTTAGGGTCACTAAAAGGAATTGCCTCATTCCATAATAGGACATTAGTGGAGCTATTGAATGTGAAGATTATCTACAAAACAACTGTTAAAGCCCAAATGTTGGCATTTACATTAGCTATGGTAGAAGAGTAAATAATTTGAATAACATCTTAATAACGTAGCCTGTACGCATGTGAAAGATTTTAAAATTACTTTATATATTATGCGGAGTCTTCAGAGAATAAGTTTAAGCAATTTTTAATCCGAGAGAGATCAATTAGAGAAAAAGGTACATGTACGTGTAAAGGTCCCTCTGCTCCTGCTACTTAAAGTAGAGATAATTGGGAAGCAGGAGGTTCTACAGAAGGCTGTGAGAATTAAGCTTTTGAGCAAGAAATTGAAGGAGAAAAAGCTGGAGCTTGTGGGAGATACTGTAGGGAAATTCTAAAAGTAGATAGAGGAGGAGAATTGAACAGTGGCTCTTTCAATTGTCATAGTGAGGGAACAGAACTTGAAAGGGTATGTATATACCCACACTATGAAGCAGTTTGTCCCAAGTGTGGAGGCAGGAGAATTGCAGGCAGAAGCCATGGATTTCCGGAAAAGCAGGGAATGAAGGCTGAGGATGCAGATCTAGGAGTATAAGATAAATACCCGAACCACAGGGTGTTAGAGCAGTGACTGGGTTATCACAAGGAGGTAGGAAATGATTGGTAGGGTTAAAGTTAGTAAAGGAGTCTCATGGAAGACAAGAAACAGATTTTGAAGGGGGAAAAGCAGGTTTTAGTTGAATTTCTATTACCTTACTTTGGGGGTTTTGATCCCTAGATAGAGCAGGGTTTTTCTGGTATAGTAGAATCTGGACTGCAGCACAGGATTAGTGGAGGGAGGGAGAGTTCAAAAAATAGAAGAAAGCTATTATACAAAGAAGTTGAGACCATTCCCCCACATTGTTATATGAATTTTTATGTCTTGAAATCATTTCAAAAACAAATGTATCATGCTCAGTCAATTGGCAGTCATTATTGTTTGTTCTGTGGCCAAAAGTTTGCAAAAGAGAATCATTTTTATGTTTTATGTATTCCCTCAGGTAGAGAAGTATAAGATTGTGAACAAGCTAGTCAAGGGAAGAATCCTTGGGTAGGTGACACTGAATTGTGCTCACTGGGAAGGGAGTGTTTATTTCATAGTGAAGTGGAACAAGAAAAAGTGAGAGAATACACATTAATGTTTTGGAAATATAGCTATCAACACAAGCAATGACAGCTGAGATTGTAGTGTCCTAGGAAATAAGAACAGGACAATGGAAGCGATCCAAGCCTAGTAGGGAGCCTGTGAATCAGGACTGGGAATTTTGGCACAGTGAACAGTGAACAGAAGTCTCAAGGATCCTAGAGACTTACCAGAGTGAAGAGTGGGAGCAGAAGCTCTGATTAAGCAGAAACCCAGGGTGTAGTGTTCAGATCCCTGGAATTTGGGCAAAGAGCCCAGTAAAGAGAGACTCCACCAGAACCCCAGCAGCAGGGCAAATGGCCCAAAAATGAACAAAGCCCAGTGAAAAGGGAGATAGGAAGCTAAATTGGTAGATAGAAAGAGCTCCCATAGGAAGAAACCTGTGTTATCCTATCAAGCACCAAGGTCCACTGCCAAGTGTTTTATAATAATGATAAACATAAATTGTCCATAACTCCAGTCCCAGGGGATCTGACAGCCTCTTCTGACCTCCGCGGGCATTGCACGACATGGGTGCACTTACCTACATTCAGGCAATACACGAATACACATAAAATAAAAATAATAAAATATTTTTAAAAATAATAACAATAATAGTTATTATTGTTATTTGAGATAGGTTCTCACTATGTAGCCTTGGCTGAACTGGAACCTTCAAGGTAGATCAGTTTGCCTCAGACTCACAGAGATCTGCCTGCCTCTGCCTCTTGGGTGTTGGAATTAAACACATGAAACACCTTGCCTGGCTTCTTGTAGTCCATATATTTTAAATAAAATAGAAACAGTATTTTCAGATTCCGTAGAGAAGTGCTGAGGTGGATTTTGTGTAAAATATCAATTAATAATGCTGGCCTCCTGTGGTGGGAGAAACTTAAATAAGAGGGCACACAACAATGCTTAGAATAAAGGAACTTCATTTCTTTTGTATGCTTTTAAAGGAGGGGAGTTTATGCCTAGAGATAGTGTCTTACTATAAGATGAAGTTGCCTTGGAGCTGCTACATGAGAGGAGCTTAGAAAGGTACTAGATATGATATAAGGCCATACGTGTGGTTATCTTGCATCTGAGCAGCAGGAAGCTGATAATATTCTCCTGCTCTTGGTATGAACATACGTTCAAATGTTAACAGCAGGGAGCCCGTTTGCTGTACCTGAGAGGCGAGAGAAACTGAGGAAGGACACGACTAATCCCCTCTACAGAGGCACCTTCTGATATCTGAATAAAGGGTGTTTGGTTTGTTATTCTAACCTATCCTATATCCAATTTTTGATGAGGGATCCAAAGTAATTCTAGATGACAACTTCATGGCATTGTTTATTTTCCTCATTGCAAAATGAAAAGCTGAGAAGTAAAATGTAAAATTCCCACATAAATTAATTCATCTTTCTACTCTTACCATACAGTTGGCCTGAATAAACCAATTAATTATTATTCTTCAGGTCGTTGGAGGATTTGTTCCTCAGGGATCACTTGGGCTTGGGAGGAGCCCCTGGCTCCTTTCTTTTACCAGTTCCATCTATATGAAGATAAATCAAAGGTCCTGCTCAACCATGGATGCCTTCACTTGGAAGCATGGATGAAATGTTTCCTCTGTGTTGACTCTCGTCTTTGTAGACTGGACACTGATTCAAGTCCATCTGGTGGAGTCTCCATGGCTTCCCTGAACAAGAGGACAGGTGACTCACCATAGTTACAGGAAATTTTGAGAGATGCTCCATAATCCCCTATAACTTAGTTGACCTTGCAGGGCAAGGAGCAAAAACTGTCCTTTATGTTCTTCTGACAAGATTAGTATAGGCCTCAAGCTATGGCTGTTAAACATCCAAGAAGGTTAGTTCCATCAGTCTGGTACTTTTAATTACCCTGTGCCATGTAGATAAAGCTTGGGCAGAAATGAAACATCCTCAGATAAACCTTGGCTAGACCAATATTTTTTTCCTTGGACTAGTTATATGTATAATTTGTCAGTAGGTTCGTGGACTAATATGGCTTCCTCTGTGTTTTTTTTTTTTAATTAGCTAGGCATTATTTAACTCTCTCACTGTCTAACCCTTCCACCATGGTTTCCCCATTTAAAGTGCACTCATTCTTCCAATTTCTCCCTTAATAATACTCTTCTCCTCTGGTCCCACCTCTCTTGAGCTCCTTCTTTTCCTTTATCTTCAAGGTTCCTTGAATAAGCCTCCCTCAACCCTGACATTTAAATAAACTCATTTTTGCTATATATCCTTAGTAACGCCTGTTTCCTTCTGTTCTTCTCTCTCAGGTTCTTCCCTTTCCTTTACCTCCCTGTTTCACTTGAATTATCCTGGTAATTGTAGTTATGACTGGATACATACTCATTTATGAGGATTTGGTGCTAGGGTCCACATATGAGGGAGAACATACATCATTTTTCTTTTTTTCTGAGATTGTGTTACTTCACTTAGTAGAACAGTTTCTAGTTTCATTCATTTACCTGTAAATGTCATGATTTCATCTTTCTTTACTGCTGAGTAAAACTCCATCGTATGAATGAACCACATTTTTGTTATCCATTCATCAGTTGAGGGACACTTATGTTGCTTCCATTTCTTAGCTATAATGAAAAGAGCAGCAACAAACACGGCTGTACAAGTGTCTCTGCAATAGGATGAGTTCTTTGGGTATAGGCCAAGGAGCGGTATAACTGGGTCAAATGATAGGTTCATTTGCCATTTTTTAAGAGTCCTCTACACTGCTTTCCATGGGCGTTGAACAAGTTTGGAGTCCCACCAGCAGTGGATGAGTGTTCTGCTTTTCCCACATCCTCTCCAACATTTGGTATCATTTGTTCTCTTGATCTTAGCCAGTCTGACTGGGGTAAGATGAATTCTTAAAGTGGTTTTAATTTGCATTTCCCTAATTACTAATGATGTTGAACACCTTTTAAGATGTTTCTTAGCAATCGTTATTTCTTCTTTGTTTCATCATTAAGTTAAAAAGGTTCTGTAGAGCAAAAGAAGTAACAAATGGAGTGAAGAGGCAGCCTACAGAGTGGGAGAAATTCTTTACCAGCTAGCTATTCATCTGACAGAGGAATCATATAAAGCACATAGAAAAAAATAAGAGAGCAAAGAATCAAGAAAAGAAATACTCAATTAGCAAATGGGCTATGAATCTGAACAGTGAGCTCTCAAAAGAAGAAGAAACAATGGCTAAGGATACTTTATTCCTTAAAAAGTGCTCAACGTCCTTATAATTAGGGAAATGCAAATCAAAACTTCTTTATCTTTAACATTTCATCTAATCTCAGTCAGAATGGCTAAGATTGAGAGAACAAAATGACACTAAATGCTGGCATGGATGTGGGAAAAGAGGAACCCTCATTCACTGTTGATGAGATTGAAAACTGGTGCGACTACTGTGGAAATCATTATGGAGAACTCTTTATAAAGCTAGCAATAACAGTTCTTGTGGATTGGGTAGCATGGAGCCCTGAGGGGTACTTAGCAACAAATTAGGAGTCTCCTTTTCACCTTGATGTGCCGAATTTCGATTATATAATCAATATCAACCCTTTTCCACATTCACTGTTAACCTATTTTTCCTGCTCTACTCAGTTCTACCTTAGTACCAAGTGTATGTAGCCAAAGGAGTTATTATGAAATTAACTGCAAATAAAACTGAAATTTGCAAGAATACTGTAGAACAATTAAGTTCAAACTAAATATAAATTTTTGAGGACATAAAAGAGATATAAAGCTAATTAGAGCTTATTATTAAAAATCTTATATGATGTCATGTTAAAAAGAATTATAAGCATGCAAAATATAGTGTTGGCTACTAAAGGCATATAACTAATTAGTAAACAATATTATTTAGGTGATATTGTTTTTTGGGGTTCGTCCAATTTTATCCAACAGAGATATTTTAAAATGTCATAAACATTAAAATATTGTGGGAAAAAGTAGTTCTAAAGTCAAATTCCAAAAAGGCAATGAATAGTGTAAAGATATTCTCACTTTGTCTATGAAAGTTCACCAATAATAAGATTATTTTACCTCCAACACCAGATGAGGACATTTTGTGGTTATGAGGATACAAAACAAAAACAAACTGAAAAAAATAAATGAAATAACCAGCAATTGAATATTTTCAAAAGCAAAAATGTAATGAATCCACACTGTCACTAAACAACTGTTCCTGCTCCACCAATCATTGGATTAGTCTCCCTCCTCCCACCTTTATGTTAATATTTAATAAGATGGACAACTGAAAAATATACTCTGTACCGCCTGCTTACTGAAACACCTATGGCTCCCCATGGCTTGAAGAAGTCATAAATTCAATGGGTTTATTATGGTTGTGTTATCTGTGGTTACTTCTTGAAGGACACTGACAACTCAATTTTATTTTACATCAAAAAATGTATTGTCAAAATTTGGAATGATCAACTTGCAATCTCATTTATTTTAAAGACAGAAAATTCAAGTTTCCTTAAAATAAAGTCAGTGTTTCAGTACTAAAATAATATATAT
>NW_008355363.1:6685949-6732337 GCF_000622305.1 Nannospalax galili | reverse complement strand
TTAATTTTTAGAGAAAGACAAAGACATAGAAAAATTTTGGGAAACAGTGTAGAAATGAGACAAACTAAAAATCAGTATCTCAAGATACATAAAAAACAACTAGAAGAAAATAAACATGTAAGACAATGGTCATCACATATTAATAAGCTTATGGCTGTCGGGGTATTTTTCTTGTTGCTAATAGTGGTGGAGATATGTTGAAGCCAGGGACTGCCACATGCTCACAAGTGCTCTGTCATTGAGCTACTGTATCTCCAACTCCTTACATGTTATTTCAGAGCCCACTTTTGACGTTAATATCATAATTATATGCTTTCCACAGCTTTACAATTCTTAGTAGCTCTACATAATTTACAATATATAACAAATCAAATTTTGTCTGTTTAGACAAGCTTTCTCTATATTACTGACATTCCAATATAATGTAAATAAATATATTTACTACAGAAATTATGTGAAAGTCTTAGAAAACCACTCTATATTTTTTAGTATCAGAGTGGGTATATCAAGGATTTGCAGGGACACAGAGTCACGTGGAGGTGCTGGAATGCTTCCCTCTTTCCAGGACTCTAGGATGGGGATGGAAAGGAGCTGGAGAACAGCAAGGAGGGTGACTCTCTGCAGGAACGGAGACTCGGGCTGCGTGCCCAACTACCTTGGAAGAAGGTTTACACAGCAGAGAGGCGACAGTGACGACAAAAGCTCAAGTGGCACAAATAAACTCTCTCTGGTGATGATTTTAGTCTCTCGTTGGTGGATACTAATTCACCATCTGAAGTGGAGCCAGAGCCGCAGTCTCATTGCTAAGCATCTTTCCAATGGAGCATTCTTTGAAAGGCTAGGGAATGTTGCATCTGTGGGGCTGAGAAGTCCAGATCACCGCGTTGGTTGTTGTTACTGCCATTTCCAACAGGAAAACCTGCTTCCTGAAATAGCAACAACCCTACAGAATTGGTGGTCTCATTTTTAGGAGGATTTAAAAAAGGCCTCGAACTTTTCAGGTTTGAATTGGATAAACGTATTCAAGGGATGAAAAATAGCATAAGAATTGTGAGGAATGGGCCTGGAGAACAACATGAAGTACTATCTGCACAGCTGGTTTGAGGATGTTGTGTGCAGACCAAAGAGTTGTTCTTTTCTTTCAGGAGAAACTCACCTTTCTGCTGCATGCTACTTTATATGCTTTAAGTTATACTCCTGTAGAGGTTAAAGAATAAGATGAAGGAACAGAGAGACATTAACAGGTTTCTGAGTATAGCCAGCCTTGAAGGACTTATTCATGAAGGGACCATGACATCTTTGTGTGACAGTGAGAGAGGAGCAGCATAAATCTGTGGTCATTGGTCATCTGTGGTCTAGTGGCTCCCAGCCTCAGCTCTACATTGCAGGAAGCAACAATATTTGCGAGGACTATTTGCAGGCTTTCTTACATGGTTCTGAAGAAGGGACCCCTTTTCTTTTCACACAAGTCCTGAAAAACTTTAAACTAAATGCCATACAAGACACAGTTTGGAGAGATTTATCCAGCAGGCAAAAATGAATCATTCTGCCTTTTTCAAATGTTATATGTTCCACAGTTAAGAATTGTGGTAGTGAAGCTATTCTTTTGAAGAATAATGAATTCTTTTGAATGCTGAAGTAGAAGATGAAGAAATGCTGGAGACCAAAAGTGTGGTAGTCGTTCTGGAAGAGTTCATGAAAGAAGCACTGGTCTAAAACTTTGATCATGTACTGAGACCGCTCTTTCATGAGGCTTTTATGTTTAAGCTTCTTGTTTGAAATTACTGTTGCAATTGTGGATAGGATTACACTGTTCTTAAGATTATTGAATCACACCAGGTTCTTCTTTTCCTCTTTGTATTTTTTCTTGTTTAACTTAAATAAGTATAAAAGTCTGCCAGGACACACCTTTAATCCAAGCAAGTAGGCTGAGGCAAGCTGATACTGTGAGTTCAAGGCTAGCTTAGTCTACCTAATGAGACCCTGTGACAAAAATAAACAAACAAAAACCCCATAAAAGTCCCAGGAATGTCCTCACTGAGACCTAGGAAAGTAACATGTACTATCATTGTAGAATTCTGGCATATTGCTAGTCTCATAAATTCTGAGCTTCAGAAATCTGTTGTCTAAAACTCTTTAGAGGGGATTTTTGGCTTCCTATGAGTTTATTGTATTATTTAGCAGTTCCCTCCCAGAGAAACCATAGCACTTCTTTCTTAATGGATTGTAGAATTTGATGAAATATGTAATCCTTGATGAGTATGGTGACACAAGCCTATAATCCCAGTTACTCAGGAGGTTTTGAGGCAGGAATTTCTCAAGTTCCAGGCTAGCCTGAGTTACAAAGTAACTTTGTCTTCAGCTCGGGTTATATAACAAGACCCTGTCTTACAGAAATCCCCCCCTTCTCCTCATAGGACAGAATAACACCAGTAAACTATTTCAAAGAGAGATATGTACACCCTGGGGGTGCCTGATACATTTTGGTTTTTTGTCTGGTTTTTTGTCTGATTGATAGGTGGCATGAATGATGAAACCAGATTTCTAAGCCAATATGCAAATAAATCGTGAGTGGTTAAGAAATTAAATGAGCTTTAAAATAGATGCACCTGATCTGGCAAGATGGCTCAGTGGGTAAAGAAGCTTACCACTAAATATGATGACTTCTGCTGGATCCTCAGGACCCACAGGGTGGAAGGAGATGAATGATTCCCACAAAATGTCTGGTGACCTCCAAGCACACATACTGTGGCACATACACATCCACATTCACGCATTCACTAAATAAATATAATAAAAATATGTACTAACTTCAATAAAACCTCTCTGATGAAAAGCTATTGCAACTGGGCGTGGTGGTCCACCCCTTTAATCCCAGCATTTGGGAGGCAGAGAGAAGTGGATTCTTGTGAAACGGAAAATACCCTGGTCTATGCAGTGAGTTTCAGCCTATATGGAGCTACAGGGAGACCCTGTCTCAAAACAAACAAACAAAACAAAAAAAAAAACTATTTCAGAAGTTGTCCCATGCCTTTTCTTCATTTATTTACAGGTATTTGCCCAAGAACCCGCATTTTCTTCTTTTTTCTTTTAGTTGAAAATTCTGGAGTTTTAAACGCTATTATGAATACACTTTATAAGAAAATATTAGAATGAAAATAGGAAGTCTGGTGTGGTGGTACACAACTTTGGACCCAGCACTCCCAGGCAGAGGCAAGCAGAACTAAGTTTGAAATCAGCCTGTTGGAGGCCAGCCTGAACTACATAGCAAGCAAGATTCAGGTCATCCAGGTGAGACCAAAAACATCAGCAAAAAAAAAAAAAGCGATTCATCCTATCAGAGTTGCTCATTAATCTTTGGTTTTGTGCCTTTGTTACAAGCCTCGTATTGTTTTACTCAGAATCAATTGAAAGTACCCTTAACCAGCCATTTATAATTCCTATGGATGCCAACTGTAGCAATACACATATCTGTTCTGTGTGTAGTTCTTTAATAAATTGTCTTTTTTTTTTTTGGTCCTTTTTTGAGACAGTGTGTCACTGAAGTCACAGCTGGCCTGGAACTCGCTAAGGAGACCAGACTGGCCTCAGTCTCACAGACATCCACCTGCTTCTGCCTCCTAAGAGCTGGGATCAAAGGTGTGCAACACTTGGTCCAATAATTTCATTTGATAATGATTTTTGCTTAGAAGATCAGAAGTCCTGTGTTCTCACTGCCTTCAGGATGCTCAGAGGAACACGCACCTATAAAAATAAGGAATACTTTTAAAGTTGAATGAGTAGCTGTAATAATTCAACAGTAAACCTAAAAATTTACAGCCAATTTTGAAAAAGATACATCTTAGCTCTGGAAATTGTTATTGAATATGTCAATGCTGTTGTAATGAAATGCTTCTTTTAAGAATGTGGTAATTAAATAATAAATTTTAAAAAATGATAAAAAAAAAAATTCTTCAAAGCATAAAAATTTGCTCCTTAATAATTAGTAGATGTGAAAAACATTACCATTGAAATCTACCTGATGACTTTATATCCATGCTTTGATGCCAAGGAGCTCAGAAGGTAACTGACTATGACTAGTAATAATCAGATATATAGAGATTAGAAATGCATGTGCAAACATCTTAATGTCAATTGCATTAAAATGATTTTTTCTTTGTGAAACTGTATTTTAATAATGAAATGGAGACATTTTTTAAAGATTAAAACCTCATTTATGTCTTATAGGGTTTATACTGAGTACAATATTGTGTAACTGTGATAAATCAACTGTAAACCTAAAAATTTCAGCCAGTTTTGAAAGAGATGTATCTTACCTCTGGAAACTATTGAATTTGTCAATACTGTTGTAATGAAATGCTTCTTCTAAGTATGTGGTTATTAAATAATTTTTTTTTTAAAAGGAATACTTGTAGCCGGTTGTAAATCCCTGCTACGTGCCGAGTTCTAACTTTCACAGTGACTGACTGTGGCCTTCTGCTTCCTCATCTGTGTAAATCAGTCTATGGACATGGGTGAATGAGCCCTGCTATAATGTTACCCATCTTTGATTGTGGAAAGAAGCATGAAACAAATGGGATTGTTTTTACTTTGATATTTGCTTATTTTCTGCTTTTGTGTTTTTAAAAATCATAAAAAAATTGTGAATAGTAATTTTAAATACATATTCTACAGTTTTCATATAGTAGATGAATAGCTAGAAATAACTTTAATTGCTCAATCCATATAAATACTCAAAATTCAACACTCTAAAGTCAAAACAGACTTTCCATAGATTAAATTTGGTAGGAAATTATTTTCCTAAAATCATCTCAAGTTGTTTAAAACGTATTTTATTTATTTTAATTTTTATTTTAATTTTTAGGATACCATACTTGAGTACTGTGTTTAAAGCTTTTATACCCTGTCTCTCATGCTCCTATCCCTCCCATGGTCCTTCCCACTTCCTCTCAGATTCATGTGTTTAGAGATGACTACTTAGGATTGGATAGCTTATTGAGGAGCGCACCCCTGGAGAAAACTTATTCTCATTCTCCCAACAATTGATTATCTGTAGCTCTTTATATAGGGCTATGACATTGTGAAATTTCCACTATCTATGTTGGTATGTCAACTGACATTGTCATTATGCAGATCTTATTTAGGCAACCATATTGCTGAAATTTCACGGATGTAGCATCCCTGTAATGTCTAGGAGACATTATCTATACACAGACTTGCTGGTTCTCTGCGTTTACAATTCTTTTCTCTTCTGATTCCTCTTCCAAGATTTTTCATGAGGGATTGACTTGTAGATGTCTTGTACTCAACTTACTTTCTTTTGTTCTATGATTTGTATGTCATGTATAGGAAGTGGTAAAGTATCTGAGAATATATAGATAAAAATATGTAAAAGAAACCAGGCAATATTAAATCAGAACCAAAGTAGCATGACAATATGGGAGAACATGAATACTTAGCAGCTCTAATTTATGACACGGTAGAAAACAAAAGCTGATCTCACCACTTAAAAGTCTTATATTTATCACTTGTATATTAATAACATATCTGAAATGTTATAGACTTAGGAGGATCCCTTCAGATTCATTCATTGTCTTCTACCAGTCATGCAATCTGCTGAGAAGCGTAAATGTATTTCTGACCATATGGCTTCCCAGGGAAGCATTGAGGCTATTGCCCTATATAGTGACCATCCATTTTGTAGAATGAGTGGTGGCTCTAGTGCAGACTTCTGGAATTTCTTGGTCTCTCTGATAAAAGGTCGAAGTGACTAACCAGATCTATAGGAATCTTGTAGAGTTTTTTCCATTACTGTAACCTAGTCAAGTGGTGGCAAGGGCCAACGTGTTATCTCTCTTTTTAGTCTCTACATGATATTGACTTTGGCCTCCAAGTTTGGTATTGAACTCCCATAAGGTCAATTACACCAATACTATACAGCAAATTATGATTTAAAATCAACTGTTGTATAACATTTAGATAAAGACTTGCAGAGACATGTTTTCAAATAAAACCTATGTTTTTTAAGATGTAGTTTTCTAGTTAGAAAGCTGACAAACTTAAGAGAAACTATATGCAGTTACCTTGATAGAACACAAAATCAGAGCTGGAGCCATGGCTCAGTGGTTAAGAGCATTGATTGCTCTTGAAGAGGAACTAGGCTTGGTTCCCAGCACCTACAGGGAAACTAACAACCCTCTGCAGCTCCTGTTCCAGGGAATCTCACTTCAGAAGGTAGTGTGCACATGTAGTGCACTTTCATACATGCATGCAAAATATTGACAGACATAAAATCGAAATAAATATTAAAAAAGAAAAAAAGTAATCTTTGTTCTTTACGCAAATTTTGTAACTCTATACTATTTTAATATTTACTTTTTAAAACCTTTTTGTGACATACTTTAATTTTTGTTTTATTCTAATCATTCTCTGTTTTGAAACAATTCTTTACCTTATTTATGACAGAATCTTTTCTCAAAAGCATTTATCTAATTTAATCTTCTTTTACTAAAACAACATTTTGTCTAGAAACTGTTCATCACATTTCTTATTTGATGGTTTCCCACTGTCCTTTTTGTTGTTTTACAAAATTTAAATAATCTACATATTAAAATTTTTTTCACTCTCTTACAGCAAAGAATACAAGCTCTCACTGCCTCTACCCTGACTCAGTTATTCCTGACTAAGGAGTACCAGGCTCTCCAATCTTCAAAAAGTGAGATATCCTGTCCCCATTCTCACTCTACCCCTTACCCTCTTTTTCTTTATGCCCCTAGGGTCTGGAATGATAGAATGTGTAACTTGCAGGAGAGCCATAAACTTCCTTAAAGGAGGCTAAATTACTCAAGGTAGCCAAATGGCCCAAATTGGAGGCTTAGTTTTTGGTCAGGCCTTATCAACTGGTCACTTCCCTGACTGACAGTGACATGTTAACTCCTGCTGTGCCATAGCCTGCTCTGGTGGCCTGGCCCTAATCAACTGATCACAACAGAGATATTGTTTGCAGAGTCAATCTTAATCATCCCAAGGACACCAATGTCTGACATCTGACACTGAGCAAATTCCTACAGCTGCGTTCATCGGGGTTCATATAGAAATCCAGATTGCTCTGCTTTATTGATCCTGTGTCTATGGACAAGACACAGGCCCTTTTCTATTTTCTCCTGAAGAGGACATATTCCTTTCCTGTTAAAATTTTTTAGACACTTTTTTCATAATATCATATTTTTATAAAAATACAAAGATCTCTATCTGAAACACAGAAAATATGTATATCGTGTCTTAACTATCCAGCATTAGTAAATGCATGTAAAATAAGTCTTAAAGATAGCTTTTAAATTTTTTTTATTTATTATTAATTCATATGTGTATGGTGTGTGTGTGTGTGTGTGTGTGTGTGTGCGTGTATGTGTGTGTGCATCTGAATTCATTCATGTTTGTGTATGTGGAGGACAGAGGATAATTTTATGGAGTCAGTTCTTCCCTTTCACTTTCATGTAGGTTCCTGGGACTGAGCTCCGGTTGCCAGGATTACACACCATGCACTTTATCTATTGAGCCTTCTTACCAGCCACTGGAGATATTTTTTTAATCAGATATATTTATATTAACTGATCTGTTAAAGACTTTCATCTTATAATGAACATTTAGAAATTGAAATACATAAAAATTCAATAAAAACAAATTTTTAAAAAGCATTTACTTAAAATTTTGTGTCATTTCTATTTTTATGGGTGTTTTAGAGTGCATTTAAGTGTACAGTGTATTTAAGTGTTCAAGAGGCCAGAAGAGGGTGTCAGATTCCCTGGCACTGGAGCTGTGATCAGCTGTTAGCTGTCATGTGTGTGCTGGGAACTGAACCCAGCTCCTCTTCAAAAGCAGCCAGTGTTCTGAACCGCAGAGTCCTCTCCAGGCCCCTTAAAGCATTTGCTTGTTAATGAGATTCATAAGGCAACAAAAGAAACAAAAATCTTTGCATTCCTTTTTCCATTCTGGGCATCTCCTTTTCTATGGTTCACTGACTTACATCTGTAGGTAAGTGTATTAATTACTCAAAAAAAAAAAAACCAGAAATAACTAACATAGGTTACTGTCTCGATTCTTTGATTCTAGAAACAGCAGGGCCTAGTAGGATTACCCTCATATAAGGATAATTACTCGTGAGGGGGAAGCTTCACCCTGAAACAGGGGTCATCACATCCTGAGAGCCAGTATAATCCTTTAAATGATAAGAATTTCTTTATATCACTTGTTGAACCAGAATTGAGACTGTTTAATTGTGAATATAGCTTTTCTCTTTTAAAAAAAGTTTAGTACACTATGATTTAAAAGGAATTTTGGCATAGTTATCAGTTTTTAATTCATATGACCATTTACTTATAAGATAATTTGATACCATGTCAAAAATATAGCACAAGTAGATGACATACATACACATAGTTATAAAGATAGATTTTTAAAGCCTTTAATGCCATAATTCAGGAGGTAGAGACAGGTGTATCTCAGTGAGTTTGAGGCCAGCCTTTTCTATATAGCATTTTACAGGCCAGCCAGGGTTACATAGTATCTCAAAAAAATTAATTAAAGATACCAAAGATTTAGTAACTTTTATCAGTTATATGTTAATCTGTTGATCATATCTTTTTTTCCATAGCATTATTCAATCTTAAAATCACAGAGTAACCTAATTTTGATAAAGTATTAGACAGACTGAATTGATGCCACAGTTAGCTTTTTATTGACTTTTTTCAAAGTTTATATTAGAGAAGATGTGAGCCTTAAAAAAATCTATTTTTGAAAGAGAAAATCACAAATAGTTTGGCAATATTTTTTGCACCATTCCTCCATGGTCTTTGATTCAGTTATGTCATCCAGGTTCTGACTCTGAGTTCTTGCCTTGTATTCCCTTGATAATGAACTGTGTTGTAAGCCAAATAAACCCTTTCTTCCCCAAATTCATTTTGAGTCACAGTATTTAGTACAGCAAAAGAAAGTTAAATGGAATAGAAGTTGCTAACAAAGAGTGTAATATTGTTGCGACAGACCTGACCATGTTGTTTTGGGGAGAACTGCAGAAGGCTTTCAAACTTTGGGCTGGAAAAGCTATTGAGTTCTTGGATCTTAGAGAGCCATTCTGGGAGAACTTGGAAAATAATGCTGAAAGAAGTGTAGATGATGGAGACCTGGCTGGTGAAATTTCAAGGGACTCAAAGACAATTAGGGCTGTTTGCATGATATTTTGAATTGAGAATCTGTTTGCTTTACTGGCACAGTCAATTCTCATCATTTGGGGATGCAAAATCAGCTGTGATTAACAAGAAACCAGCACCATTGAGGTAAAATCTTCTAGAAAGAGAATTTCTATAGGTTTAGCACACAGAAGCTGTGGTCCGAAGGGGTCCAAGTCTGCATCTCAATCAAGCTGATAGCCAAACTTGTTAATTTGTAAGAGTTCCCCACATGGTACTAGTTTTCAATGCATTAAGGAGTCATGGAGAGAATCCGAAGCTTGGCACACTATGAGTCCAGAAGAGATCATTGATGAATGTGCAGCCTCAGTTGTAGTAGAGACCTCAGGATTGACAGGGTCATGGAGATAATTTGAAGACTGGCATTGTGAGAGGCCAGGAAAGTCCATTAGTGAAAGTGAAGCCTTGGTTACAATGGAGACTCCAGTAGATGCCAGGACTATGGGCTGACCAGCAAGGACAGTGGGTGTGGATTGAAGCCAAACTGAACCTAAGATTGTAAGAATCAGAGGGGATGGATGATGACAGGGAAGCAGTCTTCCAGACAGTTGGTCAGTTACTCATATGAACTCACAGCAATGGTGACAGCATGTACAAATCTTATGCAAGCTCAAACCAGACAAAATCCTAGCATAGACATGGGGAAGTGTATAAGAAATTCCAATCCAACTAAGGAATTTTTGGCAACTGATGGCTGCTGGGAGGATGAAAGAAAGTATCTATCAGGGATGGGACACTTTCTGTGTCCAGGGGATGAACCCACACTGCAGGATATTTAGAGATACAAATCAAACTATATAAGCCATATTATCTATATATGAGAATATATTAATTTGGGTTGGGGCTTTGGGGGAAGATGTAGATAGGGGAGGGGATCTAAATACCATCAAACCATATTGTATGAAACTCGCAAAATTCAATTTAAAAATAAAAATACTAATTTTGAAAGTAGCCTAGTTATGTTATCTAATTATGCCCCCCAATTTATTTAGGTTTTCTGAAATATCTGCCTCGCTATATGTGTTTTAGAATCTGTTTATGCATTTCTACAGAAACACCAATTACCTGTTGAGATATTGTTTTGAATTGTATTAAATCAATAGGTCAACTTTAGTCAAACTATAATTTTGAAAGTATTGAATATTCAAACACAGGGGCATGGTATCCAGTTAATATTTAATTAACACTGTGAATTGCACTCAGTAATATTATGTCATTTATATTATAAAACTATAAAAGACAAAGGCAGCTAGGAATGCTGACATATGCCTTTAATCCCAACACTTGTGAGGCAGGGGAAGGCAAAGCTCTGTGATGTGGAGGCCAACCTGGGCTACATAGTGAGGTCCAGGCCAATGGGCACACAGTAAGACACTGTCTCAAAAAAAAAAAGAAAAAAAGAAAAGAGAGAGAAACGTATATGCTTAAAAGAGCTAGGTCACAAATGTCAGAACCATTATAGGCCATTTACATAGCATGCACTTACTCTTGTATTTGTATATTACATGGTTTCTCTCACATATTCTGTAATGTGTAACCTGTAGGAATGACTTTTAAAAAATGGACAAAATCTGGACTAACAACTTTTATTTAACCTTGCAACCAAAATGCTACTGCGAAGAAGCTCAGTAAGCCATATACTCTTGTGACATAGGTCCCTGATCTTTATTGCTTGGAACCTCAATTTTCCCTCCACCCAAGATAGTAAACGAATGTGGATGTGCTTGAGAATTAGCAAATCAAAGTGGTGGACACAGCACATACATATTCTTATCTTCATTGAAAATACTGAAGGTTGAGAAGAATACTTGACATTGTTTGTATGAGATGTTTTAGGTCTATAGATGAAAGGCTAAGTATCAGTGAGACCAGACAGCTCAATAGCACAGTTCCAGGAGACTTCTGGCAGAACAGGTTCCCTCTGATTTCGGTCCATTCTTAAAAGCTAATGTTACAAGACAGGCTGTTTATTCATGTGTAACTGTAATGCTGGCAATGGTAGCATTTCCAGTCTTTTTCTGTGAACTAGCTTCTTTCATATTTTAAACTTTTCTTTCTTTCTACACTTAACTCTCCTGCCACACTATATCCCAAGGAATCTGAAAGAATACTTTTTTTTTAAATCTCTGACTTATGAGGTGACAGTTTGAAGAAGCAAGAGAGGATGATAATAAACAACAGACACTAGATCAAACAAAGTAATAAACATTAGATTTATAAAGAAAACAATAGATTGTAACTTAGAGAACTTAACAAAGAGGTAAGAAAGAGGCAGAATACCGCACAACTTCTTTAGAACTGTAAATAAAAGAATAAAATAATTCTTCAGGAAAAAAGCTAGGAAAGCCAAAAGTTTGATTTATATATAACATGAAGCAGTCATCAAGAAATTATGTGCTGTTGCCTTCCTGAGACATTCCTTATTATACTATGGAAAGGAAAGAATCAAATTCTTGAGAAACCATGCAATTAAACTGCTTAAATGGGAAATTAAGAAAATACTGAAGATGCATATTTCCAAACTCCAAAGTTCTCTTTCCACCTGCTAAGATCATGGGACCTAGAGGAACAGGGATCACATGAATATTCCATTGGCTATCACTTGAACTGAAACTTATTAGAACAAGCAACTTCATTAATTAATTAATTAATTTAATTAATTAGCAGCTCAAGCTAATATCACCAAAACAGACAACATTGATCCTGTTTAGATGATAATTTCCACCTGCAAGATGGGCCTATTCATCACTTTCCATTATATTTGTAGTTAATATTCTACACTGACATTGATGCTGGAGATTGTATCCAGTGCCTATAGCATGTGGCACTGACATTGATGCTGGAGATTGTATCCAGTGCCTATAGCATGTGGCACTGACATTGATGCTGGAGATTGTATCCAGTGCCTATAGCATGTGGCACTGACATTGATGCTGGAGATTGTATCCAGTGCCTATAGCATGTGGCACTGACATTGATGCTGGAGATTGTATCCAGTGCCTATAGCATGTGGCACTGACATTGATGCTGGAGATTGTATCCAGTGCCTATAGCATGTGGGCTGAAGATTTAGGTACTAAGTTACACTCTCAATCCAGATGAATCTAGATGCAAAATTCTCAATACAATACTGGGAAACCAAATTCAATGACATATCAAAACTATCATTGACCATGATTATATTAGCTTCAGTCCAAGGACACAAGGATAGTTCAACATACACAAATCAATAAATGCAATCCATCATGCAAATAAGGTCAGGGACAAAAATCACATGATTGTCTTAATACATCCAGAAAAGGCCCTTAACAATACCCAATATGGTTTCATGATAACAACCTTAAGAAAGTAGAAATGAAAGAATCATACCCTTACAGAACATTGGTTATGTACAAGAATTATAGTTGAAATTATAGTAATTCTAGGGAAGTCAAAGGGACTCAAGAAAAAAACAAGAATTGGAGAAACGTATGCAATATAATTCTTAATATCTTAACTAGACCACTAAGACAAAAGAAAGAAACTAAAGGATACAAATAAGAAAGCAAGAAGCCAAACAACCATACTTACAAATAACATACTAAATATGAAAGAAAGTTTAGAACTGGTAAACACTTTCAATGAAATAACAGGACAGAAAAAGAATATATAAAACCCAGTAGTTTTTTTCTCCCATCCAGGTTCTCTCCTCCCTCCTACCCTCCCTAGTCACAGTGCCCCCATTATCCCCACCCTCCCCCCAATACCACCAACTCCCACCAGATGGGAGAAAAAAGCATAGAGATGAATGAATCTTGGGGGGTTAGGAAACCTAGAGGGAAAAGTAATGCCTTCAAAACCCTATGAGAAAGGCATATACAATGTTTGAACATTAATACATATATACCTGGGAGCTGCTTGGCAAGGAACACAGTGACAGACAGAAGAGACCTCCCTTTGACTGGTCCAGGAGATCTAGGGGGCTCTCCTTGTAGAACTCTTCTATAGGATTGGTGGGGATATAGTGTTTTGGCTTTCCATTGTATTATTTTTTCGTTGTTGTTGTGGCATGTGAATTTCTTTTGTTGCTTATGATTCTGATATGAAAATTAAGTTTAAGTATGCTTCTCTTTGTATTATCCGGGTGCCCAGATCCTTTCTTTATTGGTTATGTAAAGCTGGTTGGTACAGGGTTCAGTTTCTCTCAGGTTTATTTTGAAGGGAACTGATGGCTTCAGATCAGCTATTCAGGGGTACCACAGAAGCCCAATTCAGGTCCCAATCAGGTACACTCAGGCTTCCTTCACCACATGGAGGCAGGATCCAGGCTCTCTCAGGCAGTCCTATGCGCTTGTCAACCCTATGCCAGAGGGAGGCCAGAGGGGTGCCAGAACTCAGCACTCTCTTTCTGTCTGCTGAGATCTCAGCCTTAGCCTACCAGAGGCAGATCTATCCTGGGGGCCTCACAAAATCCTAGGTAGGGGGATGGTATGATGCAATTAGGGGAAGCTCACCACCACATGGAGGCAGAATCCTCCCCTGGGTTCTCAGGCCCTCTGTTGGTTGGAAGCCAGAGGGAGGCCAGAACCCAGCACTCTCTGACAGTCTGCTAATCTCCCAGCCTCTACCCAGATAGAGGCCCAAACCTACCCTCTCAGTCTGTGTGCTAGGATCTCAGCCTTAGCCTACCAAAGCCAGATCTGCACTGGGGCTTTTGGAGGGGCCTCACAAAGTCCCAGGTAGGGAGATGGTATGGCACAATTAGGGAAAGCTCACCACCATGTGGAGGAAGGATCTGGGGGCTCTCAGGCTGTTCCCTGGGTTCTCAGGCCCTCTGGTATTTGGGAGCCAGAGGGAGGCCAGAACCCAGCACAGTCTGGTGGTCTGCTGTGCTCCCGGCAGCTACCCCAATGGAAGAGTTCTTACATCACCATTTTCTTAAAGTATTATCATGTTGATAAGCTTTCTTGATTATTCTTTGCCTGAAGTTCAATAATTGTCATGTTACTCATGCCTGTTATAAGTGATTTAATAAACTTTTGAAAAAGACTAGGCGCCATGAGTACTCATGAGCCCACATGTTTAAAATTGACAAAAACCAGGACCAGCCTTATCAAAAGGCTGCAGGATGGGCAGGCGCCGGTCAAGCTTCACAGATTAAGCCATAAACAAGTTTTACGGGTAGGACTCCTGACCACCCTGAGGGCCCGATACCAGGAAATCAAGGAAAAAAAAAATCTGTGCCTCTGAGGTCACCTCCCATTTAGCAATCCCACTTCCCCTTAGCCCGGCCCTTACCCCATATCTCTGCATACTTTTGAAATTATTGTGCGTGTGCTTGAATTAACCAATAACCGCTCTTCTGCTTCTGTACCCTGCTTCTGCTCTATAAAAACTGCCAAACCCCAACCTGGGGCGCGCAAGTCCTCCGAGGAGACTCTGTGCCCACAGGTACCTGTGTATCAAATAAACCTCTTGCTGTTGCAACCCGAAAGGCTGACTTGTCCTCAGTGGTCTCACTCTTACACTTTTATATATTTATTGGTCACTTATATTCTCTGTTCTAAATATTAAATCATATCTCTGATTTTATAATCATTTTTCAATATTTTTTAATTGCTGTACATTTCATACAGTACATCTTAATCCTATTTAGAGCCTGTCCCCTATCTGCACACACCATAACAGCCCCCACCAGGTTTCATGTATTGCCATATATATTAAGGCCGATTGAGTCAAGCTGTGTCTGATCCTTTATCGTTATTGATATGAATTTTAAAAAAGTATTTTATTTGTTATTTTTATTTTATGTGCATGAATGCATTGCCTGCATGCATGTAAGTGCACCCACGTTCTGCAGTACTCATGGAGGTCAGAAAAAGGCATTGGATTCCCTGGAACTGGAGTTCCGAATGGTTGTTAGCTGCCACTTGGGTGCTGGGACTCAAACCCAGGCCCTCTGTAAGAGCAGCCAGTGCACTTAACTGATGAGCTATCTCTCCAGCACCCATTGATATCATTTTTAACACTTTTTCTCTTGATAACAAGTTCCCATAATATTGAAATTAATGTTTTATCTAGGTAATGTTAAATGATTTCCAAAATGATACTATCTCTTTTACCTTTTTTCTCTTTCATAAGTTTGTTTTTAAACTTTATATAGAAAATATTTCATGTGTATGAACACTGAGTGGAATATCAATGTGTCCTTACTACAAAAATATTAAATTATATTTTATAATTTTTGCAAAATTTACTGAGTAGATTGTATAAGTAACTGAAAAGTTTTACCAATAGGACCTACAATATCCTATGAAGAAACTCATAGGTTAGGCAATATTATTCATCAAATCTTAATAAATGATAAATCTAAATTATAGAACAGATAGTCTCTTAATTTTACTTATATAAATTTCCTGTCACATAGAACAATAGCAGATGAAGCTGCCCTTTTTTACCTCAGGGAAATGGAGAGAAGGTTTATGACTACTGGTATCTGAATACAAATTCTTGAGTTGTACCATTAAGTCGTTCATGTGTGCTGTTTATGATTTTTTAAAGTAGGCACTTGGATCGATGAATTTCCCTCTTAAAACTGCTTTGAATTTGTCTCAGGGCATTGGTTGTGTTGTGTTCTCATTTTTATTTAGTACCAGGAACGATTTTATTTTTTCTTGATTTCCTCTTTGATCAATTTTGATATTTATAGTTATTACTAAAAGGTATGGATTGGTTACTATCATATTTTTGTGTATGTTCTTAGTCTTATTCTGTGTTTCTGTACTTTATAACTTCATTGGTTTTCTTTATGTGACCACTTCTGTATGACCATTTCTTTCTTTGGTCCTTTGTACTGCTTCAAGTATTTTCTGTAGGCCTGATTTGGTGGACATGAATTAATTCAGCCTGTTTTATCATGAAAAATTATTCTTTTTTCTTCAACTCTGATAAACAGTTTTCCTGGGTGAAGTATTCTTGATTGACATCCATGGTCATTTAGAACTGAGACTACTTTGGTCCAAGTTCTCCTGCCTTGCATATTATGTTTTGAAAAGTCAGATGTAAATCAGATGATTTTTTTTTCTTTATATGTAACTTGTTTTTCTCAAGAAGCTCTCAACATCCTCTCTGTGTTCTGAACATTTAGTGTTTTTACTATGATATGCCATGGGGAGATTCTGTTCTGTTCCTGTCTAATGGTGTTTTGTGTACTTCGAGTATATGAATAGGAATGTCTTTCCTTAATTTGGAAAGTTTTCTTCTATAATCCTGCCTAAGATCTGGTCAATGCTATTTACCTGAGAGTCTTCTCCTTCCTCTACGCACATGTGATGTATAGATTTGTACTTTTCATGGTGTCCCACATTTTCTGCTTATTCCATTCTAGTATTTTTTTTTAATTCATATTCTTTGCTTGAGTGGTCTAGGTCTTCAACATTCTTTTTCAGTCTTGATATTTGGTTTTACATTTCATTCATTCTGCCTATGAAGCTTTTCCAATTGTTTCAAATTAGATTGTAGAAATTTTCAATTCCATCTTCATTTTGGCTTGAGATTTCTTCAATTTGGGGGACTTTTGTGACAGGGTCTCCTTGTAGCCCCAGCAGGCTTAGAATTCACTATGGAGATTTGGTTCGCCTCGATCTCTTGGAGATCTGCCTGCCTCTGCCTCCACAGTTCTGGGATTAAAGTTCTTCACCACCACATCTGGCTGATTTCTTCAATATTTCTATCTCTTGTGAATTTACATTTCAAGTCCTAAAATTATTTGTCATTTCATTCAGCCATATATTTGTACTTTCATGAGCTTCAAACAGGAGTTTGTTCCTCTCCTCTTTGAGTTCTTTGAGTTGATTGTGTTCTTTAAGTTCTTTTATCATGTCTATGACTGGTCTAAATTCTGTGTCGTGGGGTTCCTCTAGGTAGTTCTCATTATTGTACACTTCTATAGGACTGGTGGGTTTTTACAGGGACATATTTTCTTGGTATTTCACATTCTTTGTGTTTTTGCATTGTGGTGAGAGCATCTGGATTTCTTTTGTTAATTTGTGTGTCTGATACAAAATTCTAGTTTTTCTCTGTTATTCGAAGTTTGATTCTGTTTAATATTGTTGATGCAGCTTCATAGCTTTCTGGTGAGCTATGTATAATTAGTTGGTCTCGGTCTCAGTTTTTCATTTTTGGTTTTTTACTGATGGAATAGGATTGTCCCAAGCTGATTAGGGAAGAGCTCTCTAGCAGTGGGAAAGTGCCTAGACCCAATTCAAGATAATAGTCATCTAGTGGCTGGGTTCTGGCAGGCTAGTCAGTAGGTCCTAGGTTGGAAGATCTCGAGGGGGCCTAGTCCCAAGCTGGGGGATGGGGACAGCATGGAGAGGTCTAACTAGTTACACAGAGTAGTTGTGGGCCCTGAAGCAGGAGAATGGAGCTAGTCTGTGCACAGGGAGATCAAGACATAGTACTGAAAAAATATTTTTTAACATTTATTATTTTTATGTGTATGATTGTACTGCCTGCATGTATGTAAGCACACCTGTGTCGTACAATGCCCACGGAGGTCAGAAGATGGTGTTAGATCCCCTGGAACTGGAGTTACAGACTGTTGTTAATGGCAATATGGGTTCTGGGAACTGGACCTGGGACCTCTGGAAGATCTTTTATCCACTGAGCCTTCTCTCCAGTCCCATGAACATTCTTAATAAATAAAAATTGTATAGTCAGAGCTGTCTAGGAAAAGAAAATCTGTGGATATAAGTGGGAATTGATTAGGTGAATTTTCAAAGGACTATTAGATATTCACCTGAAGATATTAAGATGATTTCTTGTATAAAAATTGCAACTCAAAGATAGGGTTGTATGTTTGAAAAGGCGTCAGTGTTTTAGTGATATTCAAAGTCAGGAATAAAAATTATATCACAGGAAAAAAAATTTAGAGTGAAAAATGGGTTCTGAGTCTGACATAACCAGCAGTAAACTTTGTTGTGTGTAGAATTAGATTTCAGAAAGAGAATCTGGGAAAAGAAATTGAACCCAGTCTTTCTGCTCAGTGCAAGTAGAAATGAAGTATTGTTCAGCAATAAAAAGAGATATAGTACATTTCATGCTTTAACATGGGCAAATGACAAAAACATTATTCTCAAGCAAGGCACTGAGGTTGAACTGACTCTTCAGGTTATATTATTTTGATGAAATTTTCATATCAGACAAGTCTATAGATTAAAAATATAATTTGGTTTTCCTGGGTGTGATGGTGGAAATGAGAGTTGTCTGTAAGTATGCATGAGAGAGCTATGTCGGGTGACAGAAATCTGTTAAATCTGAGTTTTCCAGTACTCTAAATTTACTTAAAAGTTATTTAATTATACTCAGGAAATGTTTGAATTTTTAAGCTATTGTGAAGTAAAATGTTTTGAAGAAAAAATAGCAAACCCTGGAAAAAGAAATACCTTTAGAGGCACTAATGATTTGCCTATTTGTTTCAAAAGTTATTTGATATCAGCAGTGTTAGTTTTTAGTATTAGTCAAAAAGTCATTATTCTGACTTAGAAAATTAAGGGATAATTATAAATTTAAATAAAGGAGGATTTTCCATTAGATAGCAGTAGTGGCTGTTTCCTCAGAGTCCTTATAATTTGATCTTCTCCTGTGCTCATATAAGAGTAGAGTAGATGAAAAGATACACTTTCAGCTTTTGCTCAAATTGCGTAACTATGAGTATATATAATTTTTATTATCTTGAAATCTATGCAATAATTTTGAGACTATGTCTTTAAAATGTTTATTCTCCCCATATAGTAATAACAGGAAGCTACAGGAAGTAATTGTGTTTTGTCTGTTGATAATTTATCTGCTTCACATTTTGATTGTATCTACTTAAAACTCAGCAATGAATCCCCAAGGAAATAATGTGGTACACGAAAATTGGTCTGTTCAAAAAGAAAATCATGCTAGTACTAGTTCAAAAGATGTGGGTGATATGGCTACATATAATGACAAAATCGCTGAACACATACAGAAAACAAATTGGGTGGAAAATCCTGAAAAAGCTGCACAATCAACAAGCAACAATATTCAGCAAGCCAAAGTTTCAATCCTAACTCAAACATTTCATGTGCCACTGAAGGAAGAAAAGTATTTGATTCAATTTTGTGAATATACATTAGCAAAATTCTATGCATATATGATGGAAAAGACTGGTGCAAACTTAGAATCTTCCTTGTCAAAGACAAAGGCCTCTATATTACAGCGTTTGGTAATCCAGAAGCTGTTACAAAAGTGCAGAAGGAAATTTTTGAATGGTGTCAAGAACAAGATTTAACTGTAATGCCCATTCCCAAACAAGAGGGTACCTCTGTTATAGGCCAGACTGGAGATAAAGCACAAGCTTTGGAACAAAATGCTGTAATAAATACTCAGACCATATGTCCACATAATCAGAGCAACTCTGTCACCAGTGTGGATGAAAGAGAGGTAAAAAAGAAATGTTCAGAAGGAAACTTACCTACATCTGTCAAAAGTGTCAAGGTAGTTATACAGACTTTAGAAATGGAGAAAACATGTAATTCCCTGACTACTGGGCCAAACAATAGAGAAAATGATAGTATTTTCCAGGAAACAGAGGGACAGATCCTTTCTCCATTGTCTAGTGCCAATGAGATTGATCTGGAACTTAATGCCAGAAAGGTACAAGTGGATCAGGCTGATTGTTGTGTAAATGAGATGATTGATAAAACTGGAAAGAAAATTGCATCTACAGATATGGTGATGAATTTGCAACAAAATCGTACCATAGGTCTTGAGAGAAATTTTCTACAAGAGATCCTAGAAACAGCTAGAGATTCAGCAGATGCCTCACCATCAGAAAGCATATCAGATTCCATGACATAGTACCGTGAGCTGGACAGTTCAGGAGAGGCATTTAATGAAGAGGACTGTGACACCAAGGATTACATTTTTTGCTATATATCTGCTCCTTCCTGGCTGCACAGATTTATTATTGGTAAGAAAGTTCAGACTATAGTTGTGATAACTGATAATGTGCCAAAGGTTCATATACATTTTACAGCTGTAGATAAAATTATCCTAAAAGGGTCACAGGAAGATGTAAATTACGCTCAAGAAAAATTTGAGAACATTGTCAAATATCTTATGAGTAGAATGGATTATACTGAGATGAATAGTGACAGTAAACTTCATAAGTACCCGACAGGGAATAATGGTCTTGCCCTAAATAGAATTACAGAAGAGTACCAAGTCTCTATTTCAGTGTTTCCTGAAAATATAAAGAATAATCGGATCAGAATTGAGAGGGACTCTCTGAATGTACAACAGACTAAAAGAAATCTCCTTGAACTGGCTAATGATGTGGAAGAGGAACATAGCCATGACATAATCATCAAACATTAGTTCCATCACATTCTAATTGGTCAAAAAGGTGAAAGGGTTCACAAAATCTGTAAGAAATTCCCTGATGTTATCCTCAATTTTCCACACCCTTCAGAGAAAAGTGACATTGTCCAACTGATAGGGACAAAATGTGAGTCAGAAAAATGTGCGCAGTATTTGAATATGCTGACAGATATTAAAGAAAATAACTATTCTGTAACCATTCCCATCTCAAAAAGGCTTCACAAAAAGATCATTGGAAACAGAGGGTCAAACATCAAAAAAATCTCTGAAATAACCAATACTGAGATTAGTTTTCCATCAGAAAGTAGCAACTCGGAGGATTTTGTCATCACTGGATATCCAGAAAATTGTGAAATCGCAAGTAACTGAATCCTTTCAATTCAACAAGAGATAGAAGATATGGCAGAGGAGGAAATTCCTATTTCTTCTAATCTATACAAATCTCTGACTGATTCCAAAGAGTATTTGGTAAGATCAATTGTGGAAGAATGTAGGAAGATCCATATGCATTTTCCAAGAAGTGAGTCAGGCCTGCAAAAAGTCATCATCGCAGGCCATGCTGAAAATGTTGAAAAGGCCAAAGAAAAGCTTCTGCAACTAGCAGAGGAAGAGCAAACCAAGAAGTGTTCTGTGACTTTCCAAGTCAAATCACAGTATCACCAATTCCTCATGAATAATAATGGTGGCAATATTTCCAAAATCTGTGAGGAAACAGGAACATCTGTCCTTTTCCCAACACTTAAGAACAAGGACCAGGAATTCATAACAATTACAGGAAGAGAGGAGGCTATAAAAGGTGTGAAAAAACAACTAGCACTTTTAATAAAGTGTTTAGATAATATGACAGAAAAGAGTATACTGATAAATCAAAAATTTCACCATTATTTTGTCATGCGAAGGGGCCAGCTTTTATGAGAAATGACTGAGGTTTATGGCAGTGTGATTATTACATTCTCTTATGCAGGAAAACATAATACAAGAGTCATAATAAGAGGAGCAAAAGCTTTTGTTGAGGCAGCAAAGAAATGTATTCAGGAGATTTTCAAACCATTGTGCTCACAAGTTACAACACGGCATGTTATTCCTCAGGCGTTCCATCCTTCCATCATGGAACCAGTATATTCTCAAATCCAACAAATTGCTAGAGACTATAAAGCTCAAATCAAATTCCCTGACATAGAGAGGCCAGCTACACATACAAATCCTGCTGCTAAGGAAAAGGGGAAAGAAAAGTGGAGAAAGATCACTAAAGAACTTGGTACTAATTCCTAAAGGAAAAATGGCATCATACATATTTCAGGCCAGTTGGAAAACTGTAAGGCAGCTGCAGAAGTGCTTGACTCTTTAATTCCTACCACTGCTAAAGTTCATGTGCCCTTTCACCTACATTCTTACATTATCGGGCATAAAAGGAGTGAATTACGTAAGCTAATAAAGGAATTTGAGGTTCATATCAAGGCATCACAACTTGGAAAAATTCTGATATCATATCTAGTATGGGCCTTGCCACAAATGTGGAGCAAGACAAGATGAAATTATAAAAATGAATTCAGGCTTTACAAATGGAAATAGAAGATCGGATATTAAGAAATTATAAATTAATGTTCACTATAGATACCAAGTATCATTACAAGATCACTGGTCATAAAGGCTTACTGATAGCTCAGATTTGTACAGAGTATGATGTTACTATCCATTTTCCAAAGAAAGGAAGCCATGAGATACAAGATTAAATTACAATTAGAGGCTATAAGGAGAACACCCTAGCTGCTTGAGATGCAATAATGAGACTGTTGCATAGGATTGAAAAAACTGTTTCGAAGGAAATCCCACTAAGTCACAAGGTTCATAGCAATATTATTGGATTCCAAGGAAAAGCCATCCATAAAATTATGGATCAATACCAAGTAGACATATGTTTACCACCAAAAGGATCATATAATCCTAATATCACCTTGACTGGGCTCCCTGATAATGTACAAAATGCAACTGACCTTACCCTCAGTCTTGCGAAATATCTGTCACGTACCACAAGTCATGAATCTCAGCAGGAGCGTACTAAGAATGTCTCCCTTTGCAATATAACCATGGAATCACCCAAGAATTTCATGAAACCAGCAGTTTCCTGTAATGCACAAACAACCCTAAAGCTCCCAGATGTGGATAACTGCAAGCACTTTTCCAGATTAAAACAGTGGATCCCTCTGAAGACTCACTCTTTGAAATTCTAAGAACGGTGATCGAAATAAATCAATAAATTGTTCCAAACTTCTTCCTGAAAATGTTTTCAAATTTTATTCCTTAACTAATGTAGCCACAAGATCATACACACAATTCTGAAAATTTTTCCATGCTTAAATCTTACCAAATATGTTACAGTGAAAGGGAGATAGTTAGTTTTGTGAATGCCATAATTACCAAGCTTTTTCAAATTACCAGTCAGGACCTGTTCTTCACATTTTTTATTGGCAAGCACCTCCTATTGTTTAAGTATTCATCATTATGTTATTACCAAAATCCTTGTAGAATCCGAGAGGAAGTTACTGGGGCGCAGCCTGACTTGCTTTGAAAGGGGAGATGTCGGAACCTAAACACACCACCTTGCAGAAGTCTAAGAGGAAGTTACTGGGTCATGGCCTGACTTGCTTTGAAAGTCTGAAGAATACTTCTGCACTGCTGAGGAGAGCAAGATCAGCACGTGACCATCCTTAAGATACACCCTCAGAGGGGAGGGAGGATTTCCAGGTGCCTTTATAAGCTCTGTAACTCCTGCAATAAATGAGTCCCTGCTTGACTAGGCTCCCTGTTGTGCCTGAGTGTTCACGGTACTGGGGGCGGCGTGGGCTGGCGAACAGGCGCTTACTCATCCCCAATCATCACTGCCCAGGGGTCGATGGTTCAAACCCCCCGGCAAAAATAGCCCATGCTCATTACATATCAGGTTCTATTCAGCATGTCATTATTCATTTACCTTTCATTATGAGAACTCAACAAGTATAGAAAGGAAACTATTATCTCTGTCATTTCCATAAGTTACAATTCCTTTGTTTCATAAATACTCTATTTGATTTTGTTATTTTAGTTTCTTTTGTTCATATATTATTCGCTTGTTTTCTTATGTGCAGGGTAGCCAGTTTGGAGGTGGGGGTGGCTGTTTTGCTAGTTTTTGTTGATGTTTTGGTCATGCTCTCATTGTTCATAGGATAAGAAAGCTGTGGTCAGTGCCCATAAGTGTATTGTGTAGTATTGCACTACTTGAACACCAAAATGGATTTTGATTTAAGGAGGAATGATGCTTAAGGTAGGATAATATATACTTTCAGCTGAAGTGTGTCCGGACACTTTTTCTTTGCATTCACAAAGAGTAGAAGAGTTCCTACTGAAAACCCACATCTTCATTGATAACTTTTCTATTAGTATGGTCCAATGGATATTACAGTGGAACAAGATAGATTGTTACTACTTCAGTTCCTGGTAGCAGTACAAAAAACAGGCCTGCAAAGACAAATAGAGGGTTTTAAGAAAAATAATTTCAAATTAGCTATGGGACAATGAAGCTGAGAGAGAGAGAGAGAGAGAGAGAGAGAGAGAGAGAGAGAGAAAAGAAAGATCTTCCCTTCAAAGCCTGGAGAAGAGCTTTATTAGAACAGGTAGCAGAAAGTGGGAGATTAGGAAAAATAAGGGTCATGTGGGTCAGCTGAAGGAGAGAATACCTTCAGAGGAAAAAAAGGAATTCCTGACTTTTATGGATTTTCAGGGGTTGTGGAAAGTTCCACAACATGTGACTGCTTCTGGCTTAGCTTTTGCGACAGGGAGCATGAAAGAAGCAGGCACTTGGGTAGGACTAAAACTTATTTTGGCAGTCCAAGTCGGGGGACTAGGATTCTTCCCTATCCTCTACCCACTAAGAACAATGTCTTGATTTCTCAGAAAGAAATAAAGACAGCTAGAGAGTCTATGACCAAACACGCAAATTTCTGTTCCCCTGCGGCAGTGGTTTATGACACAAACTTCCTTATACAAGTTCATTGGAAGCCAGGCTTCCAAGTAGCTACTGGAACAAAGTGATATGAAAAAAATTCACCAGGACTTTAAGATGTGTCCCACTCCCACTTTCTAACTTGCTTCGTCCTTGACTCCAGGTCTTCAGATTTCTTCTGCACAGTGTGTACACATCGAGTGTTCCACTTAACAGCATCCATCTATGGGGCTTCAATCTTTGCTACAGGATCAAAGTGCAGAGGGTAGGAGCAAACTATATAAGCACCCAACAAAAAGGAAATTTTTAAATATCAAGCAATTAAATGAAGGGGCAAATACCAATCAGAAAACAGTATGGTTGAAAGGATTACAAAAACAAGCTCCCTGTTCATTCCTAGAAAGTTTCGGCACACTCTTGCAACAGCTGCTTGATGGCCTGTCTTCTAACTCCCTTGGATATAGGGATTAAATAGACACAAAGTAGCCCTCCATGAGCCTGAATAGATGTTTGGTACTTTCTGAGCTTCACACTATCACACCTAACAACTCCAGGTCTGCTTAGAGGAAATTTGTCAACACATCGAGTATCCCAACTTTCAGAGTTACAAGGCAAAAATACTACATCTCAATTCCTACTAGTTCTGTACACCGAAGATGCTGTGCCTGTGTGAGCCATTTAGGACACAGAACCAAGAACTGGGTTTAGAAGAGCTGTAACATTTTAGCATGCATACTTTGTTAAGATGGCTTTTTCCTTTTATACCTAATGTAAAAGACAGCTTGGCTGTTCATTGTTAGTCAAGGTTCAATGGCACAATTTGAATCTGGCTGGCTAATTTAAAGGGTCAGGGAAAATCTTTAATGGGGTTCCAGTAGGTAGTCATAGTCATAAAAGTAGGTAGGGAGTAGTGGATTATTAAACAAACTGTAATGCTACATGGCCTCTCTGTGTATATGTAGGCTGTGTGTATATGTTTGTATGTCTTATACATCCACTTATATTTTGTGGTTTAATTTGTTTCAAATTAGGCCTTCCTAATATCCTGTTTTACTTTTGATTATTTCTATATGAACTAAATAAGGGTTTTATGACATTACTTCATAAACATTCCATGTTTCATCATCTTAAAGAACATTTCTAATTAAATGATACTTTAAAATATTCTTAAAAGTATATATCCACTATTAATATATGGTAGATCAATTAAAAGGTATATAGTAAAAACAAATAGCATGAAGGTAGATATTAGCACTATAACCAGAGTACCAAAAGAAAGACATTCACATAGTTTTAAATTTTTTTATGTTTAATTTATTATTTTTATTTTATGTGTATGCCTCCATGTAGGTAGGGGCACTCATGGAATGTAGTGCCCATGGAGGTCAGAAGAGGTTGTCAGATTGCTTGGAACTGGAGTTACAGATGTTTGTTAACCACCATGTGGGTGCTGGGAATCAAACCCGGGTCCTCTGCATGAGCAGCCAGTGCTGTTAATTTCTTAACCATCTCTCCAGACCCTTAAAATGTTTTAACAGAAAGGATTTCATCTCTTACATTAATATTTTACACATTGACAAAAAAATGAAAGAAATACCAAAATTATGCAGGTGATATGGGAAAAGGTGCTATTGAGAGTAGGGCTTGATTTTGATTTTGAATATACAGTTTGATCTTAGACAACTGTGAGCCTATGAATCATTGTACTATTCACAGCCATAGAAAGTCTACAGGCACCCTGTTGGAGAGCAAACTGGAAATAAAGAAAATGCAAATTACTGTTGATTCTTGATGCCCCTATTTTACATTGTAAATGTGAAACTTCCTCTGAAAGAAAAGAGAGTACATTTTATTTATATTTTTCACAATTTCCCCCTTTATTGTTATATAGTCTTTTCTTCAAACTCATTGAGGAGGCAATGGCTTTACATCTCCTTGGCATCTTGGGATGGAAAGCAGTTATAGGAAAGGGGGTGTCTGTTTAGTAATAGCTGATTTACTATGTCTTTGGGGTTAAGCCCCTAATACAAAGAACAATGCTGAAACTGAATAGAATCAAGACACCTTCTAAAATGACTAGAGAGGTTAACAATGAACCTGTAAGATCATTTTTGGTGGGCTACACCAATAGTTCAGCAGGGGTAAGGAGCATTGCCTGCTCTTGCAGAGGACCCAGGTTGGGGTCCCAGCACCCACATGGTGTCTAACAACAGTTTATAACCTGAGTTTTAGGGGATGCTACATGGCTGCATGCACATACATAAAGGCAAAAAACACACTCATATAAAATAAAAACAATTAAAACTTTTTAAAGACACTTGTATTTCCCAAACCAAACTGTAAGATGGCCAGAAAAAAATACTGACTCTACAATTTTATTTTATTTATTTTTATTTTTTGTTTTGTTTGGAAAGGGACCTAAGGTCCTGAAGGGTCCTGTTTATGGTCTTTTTTGGTGTGTTGTTATTAGGGATGAATGTGCACCAATATGCTCCAAACATAACACAGAGGCCTCCTTTTTCTGCAAATGTAATATAGACTACTAATCTGTCCTTTCAGGCCATTGTACTGGAGCCATACAGTTGACCATCAAATTCATTTGTAGAATTCCTGGTGTAGTTAAAAATGACTTGTTGCTTGAAGTTTATATAATTCATTCAACCTACATTTTAAAATTTTCATTCTTTCAATTTTTGAGATTTTCATACAATATAATTTAATGGTATTTCAATCCCCTCCACTATCCACACTTCCTGTTACTATTCCCTGCCTAATTTAGCATGCCCTTTAGAGTCTGACTCTACATTTTTAGTAATAGTGACTCATCAGAATATTGAATTAAGTTCAACCAAAATTTGATTTTGAGGAAGGAACTTGAATTGGTACTTTGCAAGGAACATCAACTCTGTTGATGTAAACTGTGGGTCACAAGAGCCCCATGCTTTATTTGGGTCATAAGGGGCTGCTGACCATAGCAGTTTCCTCTTTTTCCAGGGAGGCTCTTGAGACTGATAGAAATATGTAAATAACAAGATGGAAGAGATAACCAATCAAATCAAAGAGCAGATTCCACTCAGGTCAATCTGTCATCTTGAATAGTGCAATAGTGGTTCTCTGTATAACCATCAAATATCTATCTGCTCAAGGGACCATCAGGAGTGAAAGTCTGGTAAGCTCTTTGAAAGTTAAGCTTTCATTGAACACAGTAAGATTGCCCAACAGAGTCTGTTACTCACCAACAACTGCCCCCACCCTTACCTGGCAAAGGCAGGAGGTATAAGGAATCCCATGTAGTGGGAACTTTATAGCTCTCAGAGGTGGTCAATGTCTCATGTCTTTTATTGGAGGAAACAGTATTGTCAAGCTCCAGATGGACCCATTGCCCCAGGTCCCCTAATCATGGTAGAGATCTTGTCATTCATACCGTCTGTATCAGTACCACCTCAATGAGAAGGGATTTGAGCTGGGTATCAGACTGTCTTCGTGGGTGACAGTCATTTTTTATTTAAAGAGTGGACAGAATATTTTATTCATTCCAATCAGTTGTTAACAGTCCCATATCCTGTCTCAACAGAGAAGGTCTGGCTCAAATCTTTTATGTATATTATAGTTACCTGACAAGGGTCATTGTTTGAAGGATTATGCTGAGTTTTAACAGGGACAAGAGAGATAGGAGTGATAAAGTCAAGAGTGGTGTCCTTAGTAAAGTGGGAACCTGAGTAAATTGGAACTTATTTTGAAATCTCCATTTTCTTTTTTTGTGGACTCAGATGTTCATCCCTCAGCCTGAGTAGTCTCAAAAAACATCATCTTAGCTTTGGCTTAGCTTTCCCGAGTCTATTGAAAGGACATACACACAGCCTGCACTAAGAAGATATGCTCCCTCTCTGTTTAGTACATACTGTATGACAGGAGTGGGATAGGGTAACATACACACACACACACACACACACACACACACAGACACACCCACCCACACACACATTTATATAATTTTGAAATTGTATTTGATGGTATAGATCTTGATCTCTACAGGGGAGAATAAACAGGCATCAAATTTGATAGTGAGGAGTAAATTCAGTCATGTTAATAGTAAAAATAGCATCAGTGATCAAAATAAAGAGAAAGGATTTCACAAAAGCCTGGTTAAAGAAAATATTTTTGCATATTGTAGTGTTTTGGATGGGACTAGGACCAAGGGATTATCGTAGGTTATGAGGGAAAAGTAGAGACATAATTATTACAAATATATCAGTGCGTGGAAGACAGGAGTATGGACAGCAGACTGGGAACAGCCCTAGGAGAGTTCAGGATTACTTAACAAACAGCTGTTTGTTGTGTTGTTTTAGACTCAGTTTTAGAGGCTGGCGGGCTACATTATTTGTTTTCCAATAGGTTGGTCAGTCTCTGAGGGGAGTCCCTCATTCTTAAGTGCCCTTTTGACTCTGGTGTTATGTGTCCAAACCCTTTTCAGCATGGCTCAGCAGAATTTGGTTGGGTCCCTCCCAAGTTGTCTCAAATTTTTTCCTCTTCCAGGATTTAAGATGTAGTATACATTCCAGTCTATGGTATAAGAAAGTGGAAGACAACTCAATCACATAATTTTTGTTGAACTCATCCTTAGTTTCAAAGGTAACTCTGAGAGCATTGTAGAGGGAGATAAGCTAATGTCCTTTTGAGAACAGCTCTAATCTTTAGAAGAGCAATCAGAAGGCATTTTGTTTAAGAAAATTTAGTCTAAGTGTTCATTTATAAATGATTCTTAAGAGTCTGATTTATTCTTCTAACTCTATCAGAGGAGGCTGACTGTCACAGGGTATGGTGCTCACAATTTATTTAAGGGCTTGAGTAATCCTCTGATAACATTCCTATAAAGTGACTCCCATTATCTGAATTAATATTTTTAGTTATATCAAATTTAGATATGATATTTTACAAAAGTATGTTGGCTACATTATTAGAAGTAGCCCCAGCTACAGGCACTGACTTAATCCAATGAGTCAAATGGTGGCCTTTTAGAAGAAGATCTGTTGTGTCCAGTCTTTAACATTTCTATGTAATGAATTTATATGCTTTGGAATAGCATTAACCCTCCTATAGGTTATCATCTCAGGGCTCGGTTTCTTACCCCTTGAGCAAGTCACGCATCCTGGAATGATGTTCTACCTAGAGAATAAATTCTTATACATCCATAAGCCCTACGTATTGTCTCACACATGGCCTGAGGGTTCCAATGACTATGGTGATGGAGTTGATGGAGTAATTCATACTTTAAGGGCTTAGAAAGCATTTTACATCCATCCTGGAGGACCAACTTAATCACCATGCACCCTAGTGAGGTAGCCCTTGGCATATTGCTGAAACTCAAAGTATGAGGGCTCAGCTTTCTCCTGTAGAAAAAGGAAGAACATAGTGGCCCATCTCTTCTACATGTCCAACGTAAGGGTTTTGGAGAGATCAGATTAGAATCAAGATACAAGGGCTTGTATAGGTTATAGATGGGCATCTATGGTCTGTATCATGGAAAGCAGATTATAGGCCTGTGAGTTCCATCCTTTATAGGATTTCTGGGATATACTGAGCATAGAATGAGGTGGGAAACATACCTGGAGCTCATACTCCAGGACAGGTCCCCAGGAGACTCAAGATGGCTACCATTGGATGTATGAGGAAAGGGAGGTGTAGAGTTCTGGACCCAAGCGTGGCTGTTCTAAGTAGAGTGAAGGACAAATCAGGCTGGTATCTCCCATGAGGCAAAAACCCTTGACTGTCATATAACATCTCCTCTTTTATGCCATAGCCTTTGCCCAGCCCTCCCAAAGTCCATAGGTATAGCAAGTCTCCTAGGGCACATTAGGGCCTGGGGAGGGGTTGCAGGTTCTGCACTGGAAAGTACCAGACCCCCCCCCCCAATTCATTCTCTATTCTGCCTAAGAACGAAAACAACACAAAACCAGGCCCTGGGCTGCCCCTCAGTCTGGCAGAGAAATAAAGATATAGGGGCAAAATAATAAAAGGAGCCAAAAAGAGTGAAACAGAGATGTGCTGAGGCAGAACCAGAAACCCTGACACAAGTACTCGCTGAATAACACAGTATTCACAAAGCCAGGCATGGAGTGCATTGAGTCCTATCACCTGGAATGACCATGGGTCCATAGGAGCATAGCTTCAGTTCATACAATAGTTGCCCATATTCAGCAGTTTAACAAAACAAAACTGGGTCTTCCTAGGAAGGTCAGTGTTCTGCCCTCTGCCTGAGGACCCAGCTTGCACCCCTGTTGGCAGGCATGGGCCCCCAGGCCAAATCTCCTTTACTCATCTCCCAGTCATGCTCTCCTGACTTCTCTTGTGCCTAGTGTGTGAGAGAGTGCTGAGAGCAGGTGCCCAATGCCACCTGGCCTCAAACTGCCTTGTTACTCCTCCCTAGGTAACCTGATGGCAACCCACTCCCAGGAGCTCACAACATTGATACTCAACTAAACGTGGGCACCTGGTTAACATAGAGAAATACAGTCCAGAACTTCTGGACTCAAAGTTATCCTCCTGTCTCAACCTCCCATTTGGGTCCACAGGCATATATATGCAATGGTGCCTGGCTAGATAAAAACTGCTTTCCAATGTAGAGAAAGAATACTCATTTCTCTCTATTTCAGTCCTTCTTGTATTTGCCCAGTCCCTGCACTGAACATTTGTCACATATTCCTTTTGCCATTCTACCTGAACTTTTTGTTTCCCATTTTCAGAATTACCTTATGGCTGACATCTCCGTCACACTCCCATCTTCCAAAAATCCTTAAATATCAAGTACTGTGTTTCCTTGTTAACCTTTTCTGCCTTGAAGCATGAATGAGGTTATCCAGGTGTCACAGAGATTGCTTTGGGCCCTTATCTTTGCATTGCCAATTTACTTTTGATTTTGAGCTTTGTTTATTCACAGTGCCAGGTAGTGTGTCTACAACCAGTGCCACCACAGCCACCAGAGCCAGGCAGTGACATCTTCCTCCAAGGATGGGAGTCACAGAGAGAATGCCCCACATTGGGTACCAATTATTAGAAATGGGTCTAGGGTTACAAGAAAATGACCATGTATTCCAAAGCATTTCAACATGGCAAAAGACTTTTTTTCTTTGATTTATTTATTTGTTTTTATGAGCCCTTGGCTACTCTAATGTTCCCCTGTCTGAAGAGGTAACCCTAAAATCTTTTAAGGATTAAATACAAGCTCATAACTATTTTTGACATTTTTGGCCTTTGGAATGGAGTTCCAGGTAGGAACCTAGAAAAAAGTCAGAACAGGGAAATTTTCATTCATATGAGAGTCCATTGGAATTTCTTGACAAGGGCTTCCTAAAGCATCCCACTATTGAGTTCCTCCTCATTTTTCTTGTCTTCCAAGGCTGGACTCTAGAGTGATAGATTCAGGATTTGCTTTCAGGTATTTTGGTAGCTGTTGGAGTGGTTAGAATCAGTATCAGTTCCCTCTCAAAGGCTTCTAGATAGGAGAAAACAAATTTATCCATCATTTTAGAGCAATAGCTGGTTGTCTCCCTTAGATCTGAAGTCTTACATCTAAGCATCACTTTCTGGTTAGGAACAAAATCATCAATGAGAAATAATTTTCTAAATAACTATTTTTTTGTCTTTTTTGAGACAGGGTCTCCTTGTAGCCCCAGCTGTCATGGAGCTCATTATGTAGACCAGGCTGGCCTCGAACTCACAAAGATCCACCTGCCTCTGCCTCCCAAGTGCTGGGATTAAAGGCATGCACCACCATGCCCAGCCCTAAATAACTTTTTATATAGACTTAAGCCTAATGTCTGGGAAGTGTAATCCCTTGAACTCTTAACAAAATAGACTGATGTACTGATGACTTTACTCTTTGGTTATTCTTTCCTTTTGGGTGTTTAAGACCATACAGTTCACCCAAATAAATTACTTTATTTTTATACTTGAGGTCATTTGAGGATCTGTTCCTCAGGGGTCACAAGGGTGTGGGAGGAGCTCCTGATTCCTTTCTTTACCAGTTCCATCTATGTGAAGATAAGTCAAAGGTCCTGCTTGACCTTGTTTAGTTTCATTTGGAAGCATGAATGAGATGTTTCCTCTGAGCTCACCCTCCTCTTTGTAGACTGAACTGGTTGAAGTCCATTTCATGGGGTCTCCATGTCCTCCCTGAACAAGAGGACAGGTGACTCAGCACAATTACAGAACATTTCGATAGATATTCCACAGTCCCCTGGAACTTAATTGACCTTGGATGGCAAAGGGCAAAAACTGTCCTTTAAGTCCCTCTGACCACATTAGTATAGGCCTCAAACTATGGCTGTTAAACATCCAATAATATTAGTTCCACCAGTCTAGTACTTTTAATTGTCATGTGCTATGTAGATAAGGCTTGGGTAAAAAACCAAATATTCTCAGATAAACTTTGGCTAGATATATATTTTGTCCCTTAAACTACTTGACTAAACTATGGCCATAGAAATTTTAAGATTATGTATATATTATTTTTGTCTCATCCTTTATATATAATAACAAACCCAAACAGACCTTCATCACTTGCTTAGGTGTTCTCTTTTTTTCTGTCTATTTTAGAAAATATCTCCATTCCCATATTCTTTTAACATCTTTTACATTCTCATTTTCTTTTTGTTAAATAATTATGAGACATAATAGTATTAACATATAAATTTTCTATCTGTTGTGAGACTTCCTGGGGATGCTAAGCAATGCTTATTCCCTTTTACATTTCTAGTGTCAAGCCAAAGTTTGATTAAAGTTTTACGGGGGAACCAATGAATTCATTGAGCTTACCAAGTAACTGAGGGGTTGCTGAGGTGTATGTATGACCTGAGGGTATGCACACTGGAAAGCCTTTACCCAGCCTTCCACAGATTGTATACTTTAGCCCTCCCCAAATCCAGAAGGCCATGTGTGAATAAGGCCAAATTACATACAGTTGGCTGGGAAGAGAAGATGGATAATCCAGTGAGACTTTTCTTCTATACAAGGGTATAAAGCTACTTTGATTCCAGCAAGCATATTTTAAGTTGGCCTTGTTCTTTTACACCTAATACAAAGAGAGCTTGGCTGACTATTTTAGTCAGGGTTCAACCATGCAATCTAAACCAAATTGGCTAATTTTTATCTATTAAGGGAAAATCTTTTAATTTCAGAATACTGGGTTCCAGAACATAGCCAGAGTCTTAAAAGTGAGTGGGGGTTGTCGATGAGTAAACAAACTATACTGCTACAATTAAAATTGACATATTAAGAAACAAGTAACATTACGGTAGATATTAGCTCTAACAAGGTTACCAAAAAAAAAAAAAAAAAAACAAGCATGTAGTTTTAAAATGCTTTTGACAGAAAGGATTTCATCTCCTGTATTTATATTTTTACACCTTGTCAAAAAATGGTGAAGGTCAACTGGCCAATGTGCAGAGAGCAAGAGGCTAAAGGGTGTTTATCCCTGAATAGGACACACATATCAATCTTCTGACTCCCATGGCTACAGGGATCATTGTGGAAGAAGAAGCAGAAAGACTGTAAGAGCCAGAGGAGGTAGATGACCATGAGGAGACAGAGTTTTTCAGAAAGCTTCTCATTTACTCATATGAACTTACAACCATGGTGACAGCATGCATAAGACCCACAGAAGTTCAAATTAGACAAAATCCCAGCATAAATATGGGGAAGTTGGTAAGAAACCCTAACCCCAGATAATGAAATTTTGGCAACCGATGGCTGCTTAAGGGGGAGAGACAGTCTCTTTGAAGAATGGGACTTTTGGTAGGTTAACTAGGCTATAGTGGGTCCATCCACACTGAAGGACATTGAGAGACACATATTAGATTCTATAGGATATGTGTGTGTGTGTGTGTGCGTGTGAGTGTGTGTGTATAATAGATTACATTAGATTAGGCAGGCGGAAATAAGAGGGGGCTGGGATCTAAATACCACCAAATTACATTGGATAAATATCACAAACATTCAATAAAAATGTTTAAAAAATGATGTGGACAGTTAATGAAAGGGAGCCATTGAGAGCAGGGTTTGATTTTGAATACACATTTTGATATTAAATTGCCAGCCTATCAGTGGTTTTATGATTCACAGCCTCCAAGAGCCTACAGGCCCCCTGCAGTAATGACCAAATTGCAGATAAAAAGAATACAGATGGCAGTTGACTATTGAAGTGTCTATTTTATATTGTAAACGTAAAAATTCCTTTGTACTAAATACCAGTACATTTTATTTTTATTTCTCACACAGACATCTCCCATTTTCTTCCCAAAAGGAGTTTAGTGCAGTCTTTTAGTACTTACTTGACATCCTGGCATTTAATGTGCATTAGCAAGCTCACAAGACAAACCAACCAGCCTTTAGGCAGCTTTAGCATTTCTTGCCTGGACCAGAATTTCCTACACATAACAGATGCTCTGGAGAATTTTCGTGGTAGAGAAATATTTTTTACTGGCTCTTTCCTGTGAGTATAGTCTATGTTGGTTTGTTGATAACTTTGCCATGGTTAAATCATAATATATTAGGGGAAATGATAACCTAGGGAAATTGTTTCTTTCCTCGAGTGTTTCTTAAAATGTATGACTTTGTACTATTCTGATGAAAGTTATGTACTCGTCATGATGAGATGGTAAAATCCAGACATGGTTAAGAAACAAAACCATGAGACTCTTGTTTTAAAAACAGCTTCTTGCTTGGCTAAGAAAATGCCTGCCTTATTAAAATTTACTTCTGCCTCTATAAGCATGGTTACCGCTTGAAATTCCAGTTCATGGTCTGTTGCCATGAGACACTTTAATCTATATGTCTGGCCTACAAGCACATAGACAGATCAGGGACTCTTGTGACCCCAGTGACCCTTGTGCCTGGCCTACAGTCACTTTGGCAGGGATTCAAACCCACAAATGACAGAATGAGTTTGGAATAAGCTAAGTTGTCTCTATATGCTGAAAGAAACTGCAGCCTGGTGCTCAGGCTTTGACCCCAGTCTCTGCTGGCAGGAATAAAAACTGTGATCCTTTACCAATCCCTGGTGCCTGATTTAAAAGCAACAATTCCTGTGAAAAGATAGTTTTCCCAGTAAATTTTTTGGGATCTTATTAGTGGTGCTCAAGGTAGAACCCAAGATCTTTTGCATCCTAGGCAATTGCTCTTTTGCTCAGGTACAATACCTGCATTGACCAGAAAGTACAATTTGAAGAAAATATTTATGTAACCATCACTTATTTGCTTAGATCTCAGCATCTCTGATAGTCTAATATGTATAGAACATAGTCTTTGCTAAGTAACATACATCCAAGTCATTAAGAAGTTTTTAACTACTAAAAATGTGCTTCAGATGGAAAATTCAGTCAGTATTTCGTAACATGGAGATGACATGGAAATGACATTGATGCTTCTAAATACCAAGATACATAGATATTTATAAAACCATGACAGACAATGATATCATTTTTCCTAATTAATTTGAATATTCATGTGTATTTAAACAAGAGATTAATAAGAACATGTGCACAATGTGACTGAACTTTGAAGGTAGAATACAATGACACATTTTTCTTTCATGAAAAAATGGACAACTGAAAGCAATTTAAATTTGGTCCTCTTAGTATACTTCATTGTCCTTGAGATAACTTAGAAGATTACTAAACTTGCAGTGTATAGTGGGGCAATCCTATAATCCCTATATTTGGGAAACTGTATCAGGAATACCATCATGACTTCAAGGCCACTGGCAGCTATATAGTGAATTTGATGTGTACTTGGGCTACATAGTGAGACCCTGTCTCAAGAAAATACATAAATGTGGGATTGAGAGATGGCTCAGTGGTTAAGAGTACTGGTTGTTCTTATAGAGGACCTGCGTTTGATTTCCAGCACCCCCATGGCACCTAACAACCATCCGTAACTCCAGTTCTAGGGGAATCCAACACCCTCTTTCGATCTCCGCAGCTGTTGTATGATCTTGGTACACTTACATACATGCAGGCAAAACATTCATATACATAAAATAATAAAAAGAAAATATAAAAAAGGAAAATGAATAATTAAATATAAAATCTATCTTACTTAACAAGCACACTCAGCAAATTCAAAACTGTATTACTAATTTCAGGGGAAACACAACCAATTGGTTCCTAAAAAATAGAGAAATCTGGTACATTGAGGTAAAGTCCTACAATACTTCTTTTCCCAGAGTAGGCATGTGTTTTGTGCTCTGAGCCCAAAGATAAAGGTTACAAGGAAGGTTTATTACTATACCACATAGTCTAGAATATTTGAGCTGATTTGACTTTGTATACAACTCCTTAATTCTCCTATCAGATTGAAAAGGTAACCACAAACTAATTACAAAATTGCTTTAAGTTATAAATACATATACTATTTCCTAAACAATAATACTACAAAGAATAGGTGAAAGAATAAGGCTATATTGGAACAAGATTTTGTCTAGTGTGGAAATTAAGTTGATAGTATCTTAAACTATATTAAGATATTGTGATAATTGCAATCCTTAAGAACTACAAGAAAAAAACCCAAGACATAAACAAAAAAGTACAGTAAAATTTATTTTCTACATAATAGCTATTAAGTAGAAAATGAGAAAAACAAAAAGAACAAAAAAATCCACCTCAAATATATATAACAAATAGAAGCTTTATTGGCCTAATAACTATGTTAGCAATAATTATATTAAATGAGAAAGGATTCAACTCTATTCCAAACATATCAGTTGGAAAGATGCAAATAAATACCATATTTTGTTTAGAACAGATGTATATTTTCCAGGATGTACTATTACTTTGTCAAGATGTTTGATTTTCAACATTTTCTTCAATTGAAGCCCTGTTTTCTTTTTTTAAATTAATTTATTTTTATTTTAAATGTACTGCCTGCATGTATGTAAGTGCACCCATGTTGTACAGTGCCTGCAGAGGTCAGAAGAAGGTGGTGGATCCCCTGGAACTGGAGGTATGGACCATTGTTAGTCTCCATGAGGGTGGGGGGAATTGAACTCCAGCACTCCACAAGAGTAGCCAGTGCTCTTAACAACTGAGCCATCTCTCCAGTCCCCAATATATGTTTCTTAAGAAATAAATGAATGTGTAATTGAATGCAAAGGCATGTGTGGGTGAATTGTATTCTTTTAATATTCATTTCATTAAGTTAGAATGAGTAAAAATGAATGACTATAATGTCTTTGCCTCAAACCTAATGTGATAGACTAATTTTCAGTTTACAGATACATGTAATATATGATATGCAAATTGTATGAAAGCCACTAATACATAGGCATTTATATACATGTAAAGGAAAAGAAAACAAATTATAATAAGCTCTAAATATAATTTTAAAATGTTGTTTCTATTCATATTGCTCTAAGTATATTCGTAGATTATAAAAATCATAGAATAATACTAAAAGATTATTTTCCTATTATTTCAAACAGTATTTAAATCCATCTTATATAGAATTCCTTTTCAGCAGTTAATAATATTTTCTCATATTCATTGGGGAATAAAACTGCATTTTTTTGGTCTTTTTGAGACAGGGCCTCCCTATATCCCCAGCTGTCCTGGAACTCACTATGTAGACCATGCTGGCCTTGAACTCACAGAGATCTGCCTGCCTCTGTCTCCCAAGTGCTGGGGTTGAAGGTGTGCGCCACTATATTTTTATTAACACAGTTATAATTACTTCTAGTCTATTTGAATGGACCACTTGATAATTTTATATGCCAAAGTGACTCCAACTTACTAGAATATGGAGCTTTATAGAAGGAACAAGTGAGGTGCAAATTAACTTTAAATCTGCCCTATAAGTTAATGTCTTTAATTGTTATGGTCTTTATTTACTATTATTTGCTATTTCCTTAATGTGAAAGTGGATGTGATTCATTTTTAAAACTATTTTTCATAATTCATTTTATTTCCATCAACATTTTTTTGAGACAGGGTACCCCTGTAGCCCCAGTTGGTCTGGAACTCACTATCTAGACCAGACTGACCTTGATCTCACAGAGAGCAGGCTGTCCTTGATCTTGCAGAGACAACTGGCCTCGCCTCTGCCTCATGAGTTCTGGGATTAAAGGCATGCCCCACCATGCTTAGCAATGACATAATTTTTTTTTTTTTTTTTTACAAATCTGAGTAGCATGATCCTCACTTTGGTATATTATATGCTCATTTTGAATAAGTTATGAAAATGGTCTAATTTCCATTTTATTTTAGGATTAATGAATTTAGTTGTGCTTTCAGTGTTCAAATACTGAACATTTTCAGGTATTTTATGTTACTGAATTTTATTTTAGTACCACTGTCATAACAGAAAGTAGTCCATACAGGTCTTATCACAAAAAATATATTGGCTGGATTTAAACATCTCTCACTGTGTACATATATCAAAACATCATCTTCCATACACTGGATATATGTCATTTTAAAATATTTTATTGATTCTTTCAGAATTCCATACAATATATTTTGATCATATTCATATCCCTTCCATCATCTCCAAATCTACCCTACTACCTCCATGACTTCTTGCCCTCTATTTTTATTATTTTTTCTTTTAAAGACCTATTGAGTCTAATTTGTGTTTCCCAAATGTCTTGGGTCCATCTCTTTGTGTCTGAACAACCTATCAGGTGAGGCATCACTCCCTTAAATAAAACTGATGTCCTGGGACTGGAGAAATGGCTCAGCTCTTAAGAGCACGGACTGGTCTTGCAGAGGACCTGGTACGATTCCCAGCGCCCACATGGTGGCTATGAACCACCATTAACTCCACTTACAGGGGAATCCAAAACCCTCTTCTGACCTCCATGGTATTGCACGACACAGGTGCACTCACATGCCTGCAGGCAGTACACTCATACACATAAAATAAAATAATAACATATTTAAAAAAAGAAAACTGACTACCTCTCTTCCAGAAGTAATCAGTTACTAGTATATCCTCAACTATGGCTGGGGCTTCTTGCCCAAATGCCCCATCCTTGTTGAGATTTTAGTCTGGCTTGGGCTTGCACAGGTCTTGTGCATGCCGTCACAAGCAAAGTGAGTTTATATGTACAACTACTATGTGGTGTTCAGACAACACAGTTTCCTTGTATTCATCTAATATCTCTGACTCTTACAATTTTTCTGCCCCATCTTCTACAATGTTCCTTGTGCCTTCGGAGGAGTGGATGTGAAATAAGTGTCCCATTTAATGCTGAGAATGCCAGTCTCTCTCTCTCTCTCTCTCTCTCTCTCTCTCTCTCTCTCTCTCCTCTCTCTCTTTCTCTCTCTCTCTCTCTAAGGCATTTTTGTGAATTTCTTTTTCTTTTCAAATTATTGCAAATGTGATAAATGCACTTTGATCATCTTGAGACCCACTCTCATATATGTACTTCCACCATAGTCCCCCACCAGATTTCATGCCTTCTGTCATAGATGGTAAGGCCTATCTAGCCAAGTATGCATCCCTAAATGTCCCATGGTGTGAGTCCATCCAATAGCACCTGGTCAACCTATCTAGAATCAACCCCTTAAAGAAAACTAGCTCTCTCTTCTAGGAGTCATTGGTGGCCTATAGTTTCTCAGCTAAGGTTGGTGCTTCTTACCCATTCCTGCCTTCTACGCTGATTTTAGTTGGGATTGAGCTTTCACGGATCTTGTGCATACCATTGTTTTAAGTTCATACGAGCAAATTCCCAGTCACCTGGATAACTCTGTTTCCTTGTGATCATCCACCAACCTGGGCTCTTACAATCTTTCTGCCCTCTCTTTTGCAATGGTCTTTCAGCCTTGGGTGGCAGAGCTTTGATATAAGTATGCTACTCAGGGACAAGCATTCTGCAGTTACTTACTCTCTGTACTTTGACAGTAGCTTTTTCAGGTTATCACCATTTGTTGAATGAGAAAGCTTCAATGGTGTGAGTTGAGAGATGCATTGTTATTTTTTCTGGCCCTGTTCCACTATGCTCCCTAAGTCTTAGGTGTAGAAGTTGTGTTGTAGATGTGCCACTCAGGGGTGGGCATCTTTTCTGGATTTACGATCTGTGAAATTTTTTAATAGTCCCTATCTGCTGCAAAAAGTTTTTTTGATGAGTGGTGAAATGTACACTTGTATGGAAATATAAGGATACACATTTAGAATACAGTAATAAATTGCATTGGCCTAGGGATATGACAAAAGTAGGTTTGCTCTAGGGTCTATGAACACTCCAGTCATGTGTATTTGGTTATATTTCAAGTACCACACATAAGTTCCCTCCCACTGAGCATGCCTTAAGTTCAATTAGAAAGCTGTTGATTAGCCACAATATAAAAGTCCCAGTACTGCACCAATATAAATTGTTTGCTTGGCCAGTCATCATTGTGTTTATTAGGCTTTACATTTGGGTAGAGTCATTGATTGGTTTTCACCCTTAGCAGCTGGCATATCATCCTCAGATACTATGAGAAGTAGTCTTCAGTGAGGAGGCTTCCAGGTTGGTTCAGGCTTCATTGCTCTACATCCTGTCCAAAGTATGTCCTGTTTTCAGCAATATAGTGTTGCCTTCTATTTCTGGACTATGGAAATGAAGCGCTATGGAAATGGCCTGTGTCATTTTGGGAGTCTCTTAAATTATACTGGGCAACAACTCAAAGGGAGTTTTTTTCTTTCCTGGCACTGTTTTATGAAGTCATGTGTGTGTGTGTGTGTGCATTTTGCAGTAGGCTTTTGAACTAATACACTTTGCTCTGTGTTTTTACAGCACCTAAGCATTATTTATCTCCTCTCTCTCCCCCTATATAATGCTCCCTACTCCCTCTCCATTTTCCCCATCTTCCCCTTGACAACACCTGCCTCCTACTCTCCCCTTCTCTCAAGATCCTTCTTCCCCTTTACCCCATGGGTCCTTTACATTTTCCTGGCTTCTGCAGTTATACCAGGATATATACTCACATTTAAGGATTGAGAGTTAAGATCCAAAAATGAGAGAGAACATATGTTACTTGCTTTTCTGAGTCTGTGTTAGTTCACTTAGTATAACAGCTTCTAGTCCCACTCATTTACTTGCAAATTTCATGACATAGTTTTTATTTACCACCAAGTAGAACTCCTTTGTGTAATTTCATACAATATCTTTTGATCATATTTATATCCACTCCCTTATCTGCACTCCATCCATAGCCTGCCCCCACCAGATTGCACACTGTCATATATATAACTATCCAGTCAAGTTATGTATTAATTGTCCTTTTTGTGTTCATTCGTGGGAGGCTGGTTAGCCTATTTAGCATTAACACTCTTAAAGAAAACCAACTCCTGCTCTCCTAGTAGTTATTGGTTGTTAATACATCCTCAGCTATGGTTAGTTCTTCCCCTCTTCCCCACTTCGATGCTGGGACTTTTTTTCTGGACTGGAGCATGAATGGGTCTTTTTAATGCTATTACAATTGCTGTAAGTTGGTAAGTTGGTCAAATGAGTATCAACTTGGGAATCTCAAAGAATAAGAGAGCATAAATTTGGAAACTAACAATATTTGAATAAAGTATAGAGTTGTGCAAGCAATTATTTCATGATTTTAGAAATCCTGTCTCTGATAATTATACAATGTTTATGCAAGAATTGAATACTTGGAAAATTTTTAAAAAGTAGATTGTTTCCTGGATACCTGGTCAGTTACTCATATGACCACACAGCAATGATAACATAATGCATAAGTCCCACTCAAGTTCAAACCATACAAATTCCCAGCAATGAAGTGGGGAAGTGGATAAAAAAAATCCCAACGTTAGCTGAAGAAATACTGGCAACTGCTGGCTCCTGGGAGAGGGAGAGTCAGTCTTTTTCAAGGATGTGGCTCTTAGTAGGTTAACCAAGATCCAGTGGATAGACCCACACTGAAGGATATTTTGAGACCCAAATTTAACTATATAGGCCTTATTACAAACATAATAGAGTGCACTAAATTCGGCTGGAGACAGTAAGGGTAGGTATGAATGGGGGAGGGCACCTAAATACTATCAAATTATATTGTATGGCAATTTCAAAAATTCAATAACAATGTTTCTAAAGTGGATTGATAGTCTACATACTACAGTCACAATTTTTACAGTTAAAGAAAATTATGGGCATGGATCATATTACATAGAATAACTAAATCCTTCTTGAGCAAATGCTTTATACTTAGAAAAAATGGGAGAACTAAAGATATGAAACTGTTCTCTCAAAAGAACACTAGCATATATATATAAATATATATATATATATATATAAATGAGTGTATATGCATAGCTGAAGGCTGTATAACAACAACAAAAAACACAGTCAAGGCAGGGGAAACAGACCATCACAGAAGTGGAGAAGTAAGTAAGAAGCCCCAAACTTGGCTGGGGAACTTTTGGCAACCAATAACTACTGGGAGAGGGAGAGTTGATTTTCTTTAAGGGTGTGACACTAGGATAATGAGGCTCTAGTGGATGGACACACATCTAAGGACATTTTGGGACACAAATTTGATTAGATAGGCCTTGATATATATGAAATAACACATGAAATTTGATGGGGGGTATAAGAAGGGTGCAGATAGAGGAGGGGGTCTAAATATGACCAAAATATATTATATGAAATTTGCAAGAATTCAATTACAAAACTTCATTACACTAAAAAAAAAAAAAACAAAACATTATGCTTTGGAGGAACAACAGGAATTTCCTAGGTATTTTGACTTGAGAAAACAGTAATAAAGGTACAATGAGATTCTGGTTTGAGAGGCTGAATAATCTTGATGACAGTACCTGTGATAGAAAACATGAAAAGAAAGGAAAACAGTTTGGTTATTAAGCCAGAATATTCTGAGTTCAATTTTCAACAAGGTAATTTTTGACATAACATTATGTTGGATGCAAAAGAAGACACATTGTCTGAACTTCAGGTTTCAAAATATGAGTCAAATAATGCATTATTATTATTATTAAGGCTAAAAAGAGCCTTAAAGTTAAGCTGAAATAGCAAATAAGCTCTAGAGTGATTTTTTTTAAAAGAAACAAACAAAATCCTCTTGTACAGCCACATGTGATACTTCAGCACTGTAACCCCAGAATTTCTAAGGCTCAGGAAGGATTGTATGTTCCAGGCCATCCTAGGGGACATACGAATTCCAAGGCCATAAATCCAAAACACCAATTAAACATACAAGTAATAATGAAAAGTAAAGAAAGGAGACTTACTCATTGTGGTCACATTAGAAAGATCTGAAAATAAAGAGGTTCTGTGACCTTCAAGTCCATCTGCAGTGTACTGAAATGATATTAAGATTTAAATAGAGAGCAATGAGTATACATAACTAAGCAGTCTTGGCCAAGGTGTGGTCTTGCCTATCATTAATCTATCATTATCTTCACTATCATCTCTACTGCAGATGGTCTGAGTTGTCAGAATCATGTGCAAATTCCTTCTTTGGGGACAAATTCTCCCTCTCAATGAAACCAGAGATTCACCCATTCTTTTTTTTTTTTTTAATAATTATGAGACATAATAGTATTAACAAATAAATATTCCATCGGTTGTGAAACTTCTTCCCTGGTGATGATAAGCAATGCTTATTCTCTTTTAAGGTTCTAGTGTCAAGCCAATGTTTCATTAAAGTTTCACTGAAGAACCAATGGATTTATTGAGCTTACTTACCGAGATAACTGAGGGGTTGCTGAGGTGTATGTATGACCTGAGGGTATGCGCACTGGATAGCCTTTACGCAGCATGGGTCATGCCTTCTCTTCCTAGCCTTCCGCAGATTGCATAGTTTAGCCCTCCCCAAATCCAGGAGGCCATGTGTGATTAGGGTCAAATTACATACAGTTGGCAGGGAAGAGTAGCTGGATACTCCAGCAAGGTTCAGTGACCCTGCTTGGCCTGCCTTTAAAGAATTAGCACAACAATCAACAAGCCCAATTGTGACACTATTTAGCGGATCAGGCTCAGCCAAGTCAGGATGATGGTAGTTATTTCACGCAGAAGGAGCTGTTGTATAGCATCATTTTATTAAAAGGACCTAGAATTTAAAAGGATTTGGTGCTAGGACCCACATATGAGGCAGAACATACATCATTTGTTTTTCTGAGCCTGTGTTACTTCACTTACTATAACAGTTTCTAGATCCATCCATTTACCTGCAAATTTCATTATTTTATATTTCTTTACTGCTGAACAGAACTACATTGTGCAAATATGCCACATTTTTGTTAGCTACTCATCAGTTGAAGGGCACTTACATTGCTTCAATCTCTTAGCTATTGTGAAAGGAGCAGCAACAAGCATGATTATATAAATATCTCTACAATAGGATAAGTCCTTTGGGTATATGCCAAGGAGTGGTATAACTAGGTCATATGATAGGTTTATTTTTTGTTTTTTAAGAGTTCTCTAAATGGTACCCTCCCATAGCCTTCCCCCCCAAACTCGAGACCATATACTCTGTCATCCCTGTTACTGCCCACAGTGTTGTTGGCCACCCCAACCATTCCCCAGTGCTTGTCCATCTGCTGAATCTAGTCAGTCTATCTAGAGATCCTTGTTTTAGGAAGATCAGCTGTGCCTCATCTAGCAGCAATCAGTTGTCAATATTCCTTTAGATAAGATTGGGGTCTGCTGTTCATTTTTCCAGTTCTATGCTGGGTTACTGTCTGGGAGTTTTTTGGGCCACCCTGGACAATAACTCAAAGGAAGGTACCTCCTGTCTGGCATTGTTTCTTTTTATGTAGCCTTTAGCTATACATATGGACTCTTAAAAAATTATATTGAGCCCATTAATATTTGGTTATACTTTCCTTTTGGGTGTTTAAGATCCTACAGTTGGCCCAGATAAACCAATTTATTTTCACTCTTAAGGTTGTTTGAGGATCTGTTCTTCAGTGGTAACATGGGCTTGGTAGGAGCCCCTGGCTCCTTTCTTTTACCAGTTCCATCTATGTGAAGATAAGTCAAAGGTCCTGCTTGACTGTGGCTGGCTTCACGTAGAAGCATGGAGGAAATGTTTCCTCTGTGTTGACCCTCCTCTTTGTAGACTGGACACTGGTTCAGATCCACCTGGTGGGGTCTCCATGGCCTCCTTGATCAAGAGAACAGGTGACTCACCAGAGTTACAGGACATTTTGAGAGGTGCTCATAGTCCCCTGGAACTTAGTCAACCTAGGAGGGCAAGGAGCAAAAACTGTCCTTTATGTCCTCCTGACCAAACTAGTATAGGCCTCAAATTATGGCTGTTAAACATCCAAGAAAGTTAGTTCCACCAGTCTGGTACTTTTAATTACCATGTGCCATGTAGAAAGAGCTTAGGCAAAGACCAAATGCTCTCAGATAATACTTTTGGGAAGTGGGTACATACTTGAATAAGATTGTGTGGGATGTTCCGTATGATATGCACACAAAAAAATCAACAAATTTTAAAAAGACATATTTGAGGAGGAAGAATAAAAATTTACTTCATGTTAAATAGTAGAGGTGATAAACATTACCAGTGAAATCTACCTGATGACTTAATATCCACACCCAGGTACTAAGGATCTGAGTGTAACCAACTGTGACTAGTAATAATTAGATACATAGAGATTAAAGACACATGTGCAAACATCTAAGCGTTAGCAGCATTAAAAATGTAGGAAACAGCATGTTTTAAAATGAAATGGGGATCCCCTTTAAAGGGTAAAACTCATTCAATTTTATGTCTTATAGGATTTATACTGAGTTCAATATTGTATAAGGGTATTAATTTAAT